>NC_084980.1:22925329-23025329 GCF_963691925.1 Scomber scombrus
GTAAACGGGGTTAAACCAGGGGTTGTCAGGCTGCCATGCTGAATCATCACCATATGGCTCACCTCTCCTCAGGAATCCCATGTGGCCGCTACATCCATCCTCTATCTCTCTCCCTCCTCTACATCTCACATCTCCCAAAACTTCCTTTCCATCCCCCTTTCTTTTGATCTTCCTTCCTGTCCACCTCTCTGTCATCTGTTTCTCATAAATGATTTCCGATAGTCCTTCTGTCGACGTGTTCACATGCCATTGAGTATCCAGGTTACTCAGAGAAACCAGGTTATGCAGATGACCGGGGGAACGTGATTACAGGCGCTGTTACTGTAAATCTGTGTGCACATGCAGCAGATCAGAAAACACATTTATCTTTCTTTACCACAGCCTTTTCTACAAGGTGTGACTTACTGATTTTAACTGTAATACGAATAGAAGATGCTGCACTCTGACTTTGAAGTGTGTGAATTAAATAAATGTTCAGCAGTGGAAACAGACCTTTACAACCTGCTTTGTGTTAGTTTCATTTTTAGTTAGACTTTAGATGTAATTATTTTAAATGTTAAGATCTCTCTGTATAACGGTCCCTCCTTTCTTTCAACTTCTCCATGCTGTGCTTTCCATCTGCGATCTTTCATCAATGCACGTGTGATTAGAAACCCGCTTACACATCGACATTGCCGACTTACTGTATCTGAATTCTCCAGGACGAATTTACCTGGGGAGATCTGATTTCTCTAATCCCAATAAAACAATTATGGCAACCAGGTTTCTTGTTTACATGACAAAAAATAATCTGACTGGAGAAAGCATATTGTAACCCAGTTACATAAACAGGTTAACCTTATTGGGTTACTGCTCGTCTTCTGTCATCCATCCTTTTTTCATATGTCTATTTAACCTTTTATATATCTGCCAACAACCGCCATCTGTCCCTTCTCTTTTTCTCCTCCTGCAGAATGTAAACTTGCAAATTTGCTTCACTGAAAAAGACGACAGTATAAACTTTTACTTTATGTTCCTTTAAGAGAACTATGTCCTTAAAGCAGGGGCATCAAACATATGGCCCATGGGCCAGAACCCGGCCCGCCAAGGGGTTTAATCTGGCCACCTGGATATCTTTGTGAAGTATGATGACAGGTTTCAGGAGCAAATTAAACTATGAGGAGCCTATATCATGTAAAATGCTGCTTTAGAGGTTTTTTCCACCCTGACCAGAATACAATTCTCTGGAATAACAATGAACACATATTGCTGTCATATTTAAAACATTTATATATTGAAAATTGTGCAAAAATGTTGTCAATCAGCAGCTTCTGTGTAATATAATCTTTAAAAAAACAAACAAAACCGAGACATAATATTGTTGAAATTGGACTAATTTCTCTTGTGTAAATAGATGGTTTATTGTAGTAAAGTTATAATATATTATGTATTATGTATAGGTTATTATGCAATGGTTTTACTGGTCTGGCCCACTTGAGATCAAATTGGGCTGCATGTGGCCCTTGAACTTAAATGAGTTTGACACACCTGCCTTAAAGGATTTGGTTGACGATTTTTTATATTTACTTATTGTCAACCAATTTCATGTGCAAAGCCAAACCTACAATGGATTGATCTACTTACAAGTATTGTGTTTGTATCTAAAGCCTTTTGCGTCTTCTTAACTTTAGTACAAAGTCATGAGGTTGTGATATGAAGCACAACAAGCCAGCAAAGCGATGTAAATGAAACCGAGTTCCTGCACATGCTCAGAACTACTACTCTGGAGACTAAAACACATAATTGCTAGTACTAGTCTTTGGAGCCATGTTTTCAATAGTTTTTGGACAACGAAATAGCTCTACGGCACAGATAGTGATAATAATAAGATACATCAGGCTTTGGATACACACACAATACTCGTAAGTAGCATTAATTCATTGTTGGTTTGGCTCTGAACATGTAGAACATATTAAAAAGTAAAGATGGAAAGAACCATCAGATGTAAAGACACCAGTATCACTGTAAAAAGTGGATAAAACAGACTGTGTCACCTTAAAAAACAACAACATTTAATTGAAGTGACAACTGTTCCTCCTTAAATAGACTCTGTCATCTTAAAAAGGAAGATAGTGCCACCTTAAAGAAAGACACCTTAAAGCCCTCCATTGAAATGAGAGAAGAGAGATTGGGAGCAGCTTCTGCTTCTGCTGCAAAAGACCAACTCTGAAAACAACAAGCATCTTCTTTCATCTTCTCTTTCATCTTCGTCTCTGTTTCTGCCCCCTCTTTATTCGGCTTTTTTTTCTCTTCCGCATGATTCTTTGCTTTATTTTTTTGTTTCCTGTTGTAATTGCGTTTGTTTGTCTCGGTTTGTCTCCCCAGATCTCCCAATTCTTTATTTTCACATATCAGAAGAGAGAATTTGCTTTTTTTTCTCAGCCATGCTCTCTTCATTTTTCTCTTTCTTTTTCTATTTCTCTTATCCTGACACACACACACAGACACACACAGACACACACACACACACACACACACACACACACACACACACACACACACACACACACACACACACACAAACGCACATCCTTTTAATATTCACCCCCAACCGTCTTCTGTTTTCTTCTTTCTTCATTGTTATGTATCTCAGTCTTTGGGATATGCCTCTAATGTTTTTTTCAAAGACAGCCATGAACCTTTTTTCAATTCAGTGTCCTTCAACTTTCTCTCACATATTTTCTTTATTTCTCCCCCCACCTTCTCTCTCTCTCTTTCTATCTCTTTTTTGCAAGAGTTCACCAATTGTGTAATTTAGGTCATCCGCTGTGTGTATTGACCCTAAGCCTCATGCACAGTCCGCTCTGCTGGGCTAACACTTACACATCCAGGTCCAACCCCCAGCTTTATGAGGCAACTCTGAGTAACAACCTGCACAGAAACTGCAACAAAAGTGTTGGATAATAGAAGAACAAAGGCACTAATAGTTAGAAACCTAATGGTAGAGGAAGTAGTTTTGAGTCAATGTAAATAAACGTGAGTGTAAGTTGAATGTGGAGTCTCACCCTGCTCCCACCACGCTCACTTTTCCTGTGAAAGTATTTTAATTTTCTCCCCCCTCTTTTTCTGAGATATTTTGAGCACTGACTTGTATCACTGATTATGTTTTTTGTCATTTGTCCATCATCTCTTTTGAGGTGTTTTCACACAGCGAGAGGTCATCGCTGTGGCTTCTGTCCAGCGACTTCATTTTTCTGTATTTTATAAGAGCAGCAGGGCACAGCTCGCAGCCACTTTCAGTCCTAACAACCTGCTGCTATTCACCTACTTCACTCTCATCTTGTCGACTGTAGCTTAAAAAAACGAGTGGAAATGTCTAATAATATGACATGATTAATATAGCAAGTTTTGATAGTCAATTTCATAAACATTTTGAATAGCCCAGATTAGGAATCACACTGTGAATGTTGCTCCAATACTGTTTCTCTTCATTGATCTTCACTGATCTGTATATTCTCTGCTGATGAAGGGTTATACCTGCAAAATCAGCTCTTGATTGGTTTCCCTCCCTGGTTTCTGTGGTTGTCATGGTTGCTCAGTGAGCCTTCGCAGCAAATAGAAAAAGTTGAACTATCATCAACTCTGAGCACTTAGCAACTGCTCACTATCTGAAAGCACGTTAAGAGTGTCACCCTTTGTTTAATACATTACAGAGCATCCAGCAGGTGATGTTGGAGGTGTAAGACGCATATCAAGAACAAAGGGTGGCATTGTTGCGATGCGTGTATAATTTGTGTCATCCTTAAAGCCTCATTTCAGCATGATTGGTGTGGGAGTTGTTGTGATTCTTGTAAGTATATTAAGTAAAGATTTCAAAAGGCAATTCAAATGTAAGTACCACACAAGGCATAAGACATAATCAGGTACTTTGCAGCATTTCAGGGCTCTAATTATTCGATATTTGACGTGAGATGATTACTGGTTGATCATATTGAGACACTGTCTTTGCAGCTAAACACACTGGGAAATTACACTCCAACATATAAGACAAGTAGAAGTCACATTTTTAAATACAAGTTTAAAATATTGAATAAAAACTAAAAAGTGGATTGTTGAATTATAGTAAAACCTTCTTTCTTAGCATCGGTCACTAGTAGCTGATGTAAAACACAACATAGCATGGCCTTTTTTGACTTTAAAGTGTCAATAATATGCAGGTAGGAGCAGAAAAATTAACACTTCTATGTACAGAAAAAAACCCAAATTTACATCATCCAAGTCAACATTTCTATATGAATCTCATACTTAGTGACTTTTATTAAATACATTAATTATTCTGGGAGTAAAACAATAGCAGACAAGATACAATGAGGTGATACTGTCTTGCCGACATGTCTAGAATGATAAATCAGACTTCAACACCGACTGTGACATTGAGACAAGCACATACAGTTTGATTCCCCCCCTCGACAAGAACAACAAATGCTGGAGCTTGTTTTAAGCTTTATTTTTCCAAAGCTTATTCTGAGCATGCTTTGCTTACTTAGCACCTGCCTGCCTGTACGATGAAATCAGAACAACCACAATCTGCATCTGTTTTTTAGTTTAGACACGAGTCAGAATGTAAAATGTAGTAGTTCATTCATTCATTTAAGAGCTTTCATCAGTGCAGAATGAGGCAGGCATGATATGGGTCACTCTACAGGTTTACCTAATCAATGCCCAAGGGCTTGATTGAGCACTTGTGAAGCCAATTGTGTTAGATCAGGTCATTACAACCATATTAGGACGATAAACTTTGTCCTTCTTGTCATTTCTTTTTAACAACACTTTGAATTTGATTGAGACAGTGTCATTTTACAGCCACCTCTTAAACACGATTGGTCAAACTCCACTGCACTGCTCTGTCTTGAATTTTTTGAAAGTGGAAGAAATACAGCTCTACACTACCGCTGTTCAGACTGAAACTTCACCCACAAAAGAGACTGAGATTAAAGGAAAGATAGACAGTCCTGTATATTAATATCAATAAGGGTTTTTTTCTATTTGTTTGCCCTTTGATCTCTCATATTGATTCCTGCTTTCTCTTTCCGGTCACTTACTCAGTAATCAAATCATCCATCCAACGAAACACTCAATCATAATGCTGTCTCTCTTTCTTTTCAGCCTCCCACCAGGTAATACTTGTGCCATTAATCAATGCCAATAAAGTGACCTTATATGTTTGTAAGTCGAGCTATCCTTCCTCTAATATTTAATCCACCATCTCTTTCCATTCGTCTAGACTGTACTCAAATAGCTCACAATATAAATACGTTGACAGGACAAACTTCCTCTGAATCAGGCCCACACCTAACTTTCTCTCTCTGGAGGAAGTTGTTTTTCTCATTTGAATACATCATCTCACCAAATGAGCTGAAACATCAAAGACACATTTGTCCATCAAGTCCATCCTCCTCCTCTCTGTCTCGGTTTCTCTCTCTCTGAAGTTGAAATTGTCTCTCCCTAAAGAATATCTAATACATTTTTAATGACAGACTGTGTTCAGCTCTTTCTACAGTTCCTTCTTCTCAGCAAAAACACAAAGTTTCTCTCCCAGTACTTTGGGGGTGGATCCACTTATTTGGACCGTCTGGTACTCATCTATCATTAATGATGTCTCACTTTCCTCTACACTTTTTCAAGTTAAGCATTGTCACTAATTTGGGTTGCACTTGATTTTACAGTACATTAATAAGACATAATAAGCTGTACTATGAAATTAGATGACAAAAATGTGAAATCATTCTTTATTAAACAGTAAACAAACACAGTTATACCCTAATTAGACACCATACACCCAAATTATGCTGTTATTAGAAACTGCACATAATGCTGTAGGCACAAAATATAATATATTTAGACACTGTAACACCAAATTATACTCTAATTAGAAACCAAATAGGAGATCCTAATACACCATTAGACATCATTTTACAAAATCATACTTTATAATGCCATATCAGATCGAAAATGTGCTACAGTTACCCTTACCACAAAATTATCCTGTAATTGGACACCACATTTAATGCTGCCAAAATAGGCCTATGATAGCTTATTTAGACATAAAGGCATTAAGTAGACAGACTTAATGCTATATTATATTTGTTATTGGACATATAAAATAGTCAGACAAAACACTGAGAGATCAGAGGACAATACATTTATTTGACCTTTATTTAACATAATTTCACTTTCCTGCAGGGTCATTTGTTGCTCATTAGAAGAAAACTGTACCTTAAACCAAAGTCAAACCACACCGGGTCACATCTGGTCGCTACTTGACACATCCCTAATTGCCTGAATGTCTTCTGGAGTACCATGGAGTTTGTTGTTAGTAATAGAAAGCCTATTGGACGGCTGTGGATCAAGAGGTTGAGCAAGTTGTCCACTAATCAGCTCCTCCAGTCCGCATGTTGAAGTGATGTTGGGCAAGATACTGAATGCCAAATTGCTCCTGAAGGATGTGCCATCAGTGTGTGAATGAGTATTAGACATCCTGATGAGCAGGCAACCTCTGCCATAAGTGTATGAATGTGTGTGTTAATTGGTGAATGCGGCATGTAACGTAAATTGCTTTGAGTGGTCGGAAGACTAGAAAGAGGCTATATTAACACAGTCCATTTTTACCATCCATTACATGCATCCTCATCCTTTTACTCCATACCAGTTAAGACATCAGACCATTTATCCAGAGCTGCCAGGACATTGCATCTTTATCTCCCACTGTTAGACCCTCGTTAGACTTTCTTAGAGGGTGTTTTGCTAGTTAGGGTATAACTGTGTTTGTTCACTGTCTAATAAAGAGCACATTACTTCTAGTTTTTGTCTAATTTGCTACAAAGTAGGCCTTATTATGTCTTGTTAGTGTACCGTTAAAATAAAATGCAACCCAAATTTGCTTTCAGTTCTCTGTGCAAATATGCAAATATCCAGCAGTCCCTAATGAGATGAGAGAGAATGACCTCGCTGCGCTCCTCTCTGCGGGACACTGAGAAAAGTGAAATATTTAGACACAATATGGAGGCTAGTGTGTTGTTGTTGTCGTCAGGCTGGCATCCCTTGACACCAGGTCAGAAAAAGCAGACTAGCAGGTCAGATAACTAAAGATAGAAAAGGAGAAAACAGATTACATAACCAAAGTGAAAATAGATTACCTCCTGTTGGATTTGATAGAAGTAAACCTGCATATCAAATAACCAGAATAGCAGAATGGATAACAAATAAAAACATATGCATTTGGTAGCATTTGAAGCAATTGGTGTTTAGCTTTTCCATTTTATTTTAGTTGAGGTTTAGATTTAGCCAATTAAACTGGTGTTGTGTCTTTGTAATTACCATTTCACACTGTGTGATTAGTCTAACATGATGGGCTATTTGCCTCAATTTGTCTGTTTTATCTTCTCCCGACTCCCCCTCCTCCTTTGTCATCCCTCCATCCTCATCTTTTTTTCATCCAACTGATGTTTCTACCGATCTCCCATCCTGGTTCCTCCACTGTCCTCTTTCTGCTCGTCCTTTTCTTCCCTCCTACTATTCATCCCCTGACATTGTGCCTCCTCTTCATCCATGTTTTCCTCCTTCGTCCTTCTTCTCACTCTATATCCTCATATCCCTCATCTGTCCAATCTTTATCTTCTCTCTCATTCTTTATCCTCTTGTCTTTGTCACCTCCCAACCATTCATCTGCTCATTCCCCTTCCTCCTACTCCACCCTTCTTTATCACCTCCTCTTTTTCCTCTCTTCCAGGTAGGAGTTCATATTCTGAACCTTGGCGTCTCGCCTCCCTCGGCAGCCTGTTAGATGACCAGCATTGGCACCATGTAGCAGTGGAGTGGCGCAGCTCTCACCTCAACCTCACTGTGGACAAACACACAGAGAGAGTTCAAATCCCTGCAGAGTTCAACCACTGGGACATCAAGCAGGTGGGATGAAACATGTGACTTTGACAAGGATACAAATCCACCTACACTAAATGAATACATATTGACTTTTGTGTGCATTGTACGGTGTTTTTGTTCCCATACAGCTGAGTATTGGGGCTGTTTACTCTCAGAAACCAGCCACGTCCAAGAGGAACTTCCAAGGCTGCCTGGAAAACCTGCTGTACAACGACCTCAACCTGATTGAACTAGCGAAAAACAAAGACAACCAAGTTACTGTAATGGTAAGTTAATTTAGCTGATTGAAGCAAGTTAATTTGATGCTAAGTAGTTTGACATAACCAGTCACCACTTTAGTGACATTGTCGTGAAAGAATGAAAGTGTAAATATGTATTCAGTATTCAAACCAATGAAGAGGTAACTCTTGTGACATTTGCTCGCTGGTTAGGTAGCTACACAGTAATGCTGCTAACCAACATCTTGCTAAGCCAAGTGGTACTGCATGAAATGCGAAAAGTTTCAATTCAAGTGACCTCTTTTAGCTCATTGTTTTGGTTTAATATCACATGTTCTGGTTCAGTCTCTCATCAGCCAGCAAAAAGGCTCAGATAAACCCACTGTGTGGTATCTGCCAATGTTAGCATCTAGCTAGTGAAGAGACTAGAGAGTAAAACATTAAGCAGCTGAACAGCCACGTATGTTTTTCTCAGGAGTTGGTCGAAACCAAAACCAATCTAAAGGGAGAGTGAATATTTACCATTCATTAATTGGGTGGACAGAAACACAACTCAAAATGAATGCTAATGTTTGCTGGAAGCATAGGCAGCTCAACTTTATGAGATATGTCAAGTTTTGTTTTTGTTTTTTGGGGGGGGGGGGGGGGTTATATATTAATGTAGCTACATGACTTAATTCCTAGTGTAGTGAGACTTTTTTGTTATGTTATTGTATTTTATTGGGTACAGCAGTACTTGACACCCATTAAATGTTGGTAAAGTGGAGGTGACAACTACACCCAAATTGGGATACAGTTGCTATAAATCATAACCATACCTGCTTAAAATAATGCAGTGAAACCTAAACGTGTAGACAGCTCTAGTTTCCCTGCTATTATATGACATGCCCATGCCAGTGCTAATCAGTATTATACATTATTTTAGCATTTTATCAACCCTTCCTCCACAGCAACATCACCCACATTTGTATGATTTGATTTTAAGGGCACTTGATATTATTTTCTCTAAAATGTTTCTTAGAATGCAGCAATATGGTCCTGGTTAGACATAAGACCAAAACATCCAAAACCTGCCTGTGACTCTTCTTACTTTCATGTGGACTTTTCATTAAGTGCTCTATGTCAAAATATGAGTTGCTGCACTCTTTACTACAACCTGTGTGCTCCAGACCTTTTCATCCCAGAGTCTGTCTGAGCTCTTAGTTGGCTAATGCACAAAGATTCTTTCATCTTTATATTAGTCCAGATATTTTTGTGGTACCACATAAAGTTGTTTTAAGCTTCACGAGTGTGGTGGTGGTGATGACAGATCACATACACCATTTGGGGAAAGCAAGGACCTTTTGATGTTCAGCTCCTCAAACTCTCTGGGCTTTGGCATCTGAGAGAGAATACAGCATCGATAGCTGGACCTGAACCACTTAAAATCAAAACTGCTGGCTAAATTTGGTCCTGCACATGAAATTCTTTTTGACCTGCCAAAAGCTGATAAAACATGCTGCTTGGTGTGTTTCTGTGATTTACCCATTGCATAGTGTCCTAACAAACACCATGAAGACACAGGAGCTAAAGAACCACTGTATGTTTTCTTACAATGACAAATTATTCAGCACAGTACAAACACAAATTGCCACAGGTCAGCAATGTAGCTTACATAAGGGTGTATGTGCGCGCAGGTGTGTGTATGTATATTGACGTGCATGCTGCACCACTGGGAAATCATCTGAATACTGCCGGTGCTGCTAACGAGCTGCTAGTTGGTTAATGAAGCTAACAAGCTCTTAACGAGGACAGTGAGTGATGAGAGGACAGAGGAGTGAACACAGTGGTGAGACTTTCAATAACACTTCCTTGTCTTTGGCATTATAGTCATTATAGGACTTTTACATATTTGCTGCAATAACAATGAGTGGAGCAAGCTCAACAGAGAGCAGCCCTGAACATTTCTAATAAATGGTTTCTCATTACAGTAAAGCAGCAGAGAGCAGAGAGGCAAGAATTCTCAGTAAAGAGATTAACATGCATGGCTGAAGATCTAATAGAGGCTCTTTTACAAGAGCTCTGCAGCGCTTAAGGTAGAAGAGTATGAAGAAAGTTATAGTCAATTTTAATGTAGAGGCCACTGCTGGACATACTTAAAGGCAAGATAACAAAGTAAGGTCAAGCCTTCAGTGATGTGTGTGTGTGTAGGTATGTTCATGTGTATTAGGTGAACGGCTATTGTGGGATTTTATAGCTCACTTTTTACTTTATATTTTGCAGTGGTTCCGCATCCTCCACCATGTACTTCCATATATCACTTTAACAGCTCTACAAAGGGCCTTTAGATGTCATCTGTGTTTCCGGAGTATTATAAAGATAGTGGGCTGATATTCCCAGCAGAGAGCCGGCACTGTAATATATAACTGCTGCAAGCCTTAACAATGGACCCAGTGTCATTACCACTACTCAAAACAATGGACCACAACTGAAATGTCTATATAGCACTGTTCACATACATACCCCCCGCCTCCTTACACCTCCAAGCTAGGTAACCTTGGTATTTCAGTTTGCTTTCATGGCTTTTATTCTCAAGGAGACTTGCTGATGAGATCACCGGGACATAGGGGTCACATCGACACACCCTCTGCAGCTGATTAATATTCATCTTTTATGTTGTTTTATCTCTCTAGTAATCATTTTTCTCTCCCCCACCTCACCTCTCACTCTCCACTCTGCATCTCGTTGTCTCAGGGCAATGTGACCTTTTCTTGTGCTGAGCCAGTTTCTGTTGCCGTGACGTTCCCCGGCCCCCACAGCTTCCTCCAGTTGCCGGGGCCCACGGCGCCCACCTCTGGAGGCGTGTCCGTGGGGTTTCAATTCAGGACGTGGAACAAGGGGGGGCTTCTGCTCAACTTTGAGCTCCCTCAAGAGGGCGTGGTCTGGCTGTACCTGAGTGAGGCCAGACTCCGGCTACAGATCCATAAAGCTGGCAAGACGCTGCTGGAGCTAAGCACAGGTCAGTCTAACAGTCTATAGAGTTCATTTCTAACTTTTTACCCCCGTTTCCAAACCATAAAAGCAAAATCCCATTAAAGCTAATTGCCTTAAAATGGAAAACCTCTAACTTTTAATTTACCCTTTAACCTCTCACCTTTCATTAATTTTACCATTGTTGTAAAGCACTTCATAATACTTTTTACCATAAAGCTACACAAATGAGCATAAATAATAAAGAGTTGTTATTATTGAATATTTTCCCAGGTTCTGGCCTGAATGACGGTCAGTGGCATTCAGTGGAGCTGAACTCCAGAAGAGGTCGTCTGACCATCAGTGTAGATAAAGAAGAAGGAGGTGTTGCTCATGCCAGCCCTTCATTTCCTGTCAGCGTAGGAAGTCAACTCTTCTTTGGTGGTAAGATTTAAACATGTGTGTTTCAAGAGCATCTTTATTAGTAATCAGAAAACTGTATAATGTAATCATCACTGAGCTTTTGTAGTGCACCATACTTAAAACTGAAGCTTAATCTTCACTGAAATGCAAACAGATGAAACACTGAGTAAAACATTACATCAGTATTCAGAGGTACATTCAATAGTTCAGCTACATTTTTAGTAGCTGATGTTTTTTTTAAATGACCACTATACTATGATCTTGAATCAGATGTGTTTAACCTAAGGGTGTATTTAATTCCCCTCAGTTATAAATTAAAACAATATATTCCCACCTTTCTTGTCTGTATTTTTTAAACATATGAATCAGCAGTAAATTCAAAGTAGTTTTGTTTATTATCTCTCTCAGAAATTCCTTGTGTGTCTGTGGAAATGGTCATACACGTAAAATATACACCTACCTAACTACAAAATATGTCTGTTTCCGTTTCAGTGTGGTTAAAATGAACTGTGTGGTGTTTGCCCTGCTAGATGTGTATTAATATTTGAAATATTTTTATATTTTATATAGTGCACAGTACAGTTTGTGTCATCAGTGGTCACCACTATAGTTGCACTGAGCCAAATTTAGCTCATGGCCCTTTTATAATGAAAGTTATAAGTCTGCTTTATCTTTCCCCCTCTGCTCCTCCTATTTCTCTCTTTGCTTTTTCTGTCTCTCATGCTGCTCTCCTCTCCCTTCTCTCTCCTATTTCTTTCTCTCCTCCCTCTGTTTCATTCCCCACTGGCATCCTTACTGCCTCTTTTTCTTAAATCTCATCTCTTTTGTCCTCTCTCTGCTCAGCTATATTGCAGTCCAGCCATGTTCTTGAACTGCTTTGGGCTTTTTATCATCCAGCACAACGCGCAAACTCACACATTTACACTTGTGCACTCTTACTATCTCGTCTTCCACATTAAACGGACTACAAAGGGGGAAAAAAGTACCCATATTCATTTGTTCAAGGTTTGGCATATATTTCCATTATTCCAGCCACTCAGAAATACACAACACACCATAAATAACATTAAGAGTTGAGGCTCCCTTCCACATTTACAAATCACAGTAGGTTTGAACCTTTATAGAAAATCGTACTGCACACTAATCATTGCGGTAAAGAAACATGTATCTTCAGCTCTAACTACTGTTACCTTAATTTTGCCTAAACAATGGGTTTAAGACTGGTGTAGCTTTGATGTGTCTCGGAAAAATTAATGTGACTCTCCACATTGTTGTTCTACTGCATAACTACTCATTTTCCATTTTTGGTACAGGTTGTCCTGCTGAAGAGGACAGTCAGGAATGTAAAAACCCCTTCAACATCTTCCAGGGCTGCATGCGTCTCCTCACTGTGGAGAACCATCCAGTGGACCTGATCATGGTGCAGCAAAGACTACTGGGAAACTACAGCCACCTGCAGATCGACATGTGTGGCATTATCGACAGGTCAGTCCCACAAAAACCCATCTCAGTGGTCAGCCATCATTTTACCCTCTCTGTCATTTCTGACACATCACTGCAGATACAGTACATTTACCTTTGTACTTCTTAGATAAGCAATCATCTGCAATCCCAACCATACATTGCACCTTGTGTTTTCATTGATCACTTGCTGCCAAAGTGTGTTATCATGAGATTACTTTGTTCAGTGTGACAGATTTATAGTTAGTTATATAGTTGTTATATTGTGTGAACTGTAATGTTTTTAACAGCCTTTTATTTTCATTTGTGGATGTGTCAGGATAAAAACATAATGGAGCCATGATAAATAAAAACACTGCAGAGTTCCAAATAGTAATTACTTCACCAAACTTAAATTCAGTTCATCACCATAGTAGCAACAACTGCACTAAACATGACCTAGCTGTAGAAGTACAGTAAAGTCTCTCTCTGTTATGGACAACATTCAAACTGTGTAGCCTTTATAAACTTATGCCTCTACCAGAAGTGGGATTTGAACCCACGAGGACTTATGTCCATTGCATCTTGAGTGCAACACCTTAACCACTCGGCCATCCTGGTACCTTCACAGTTGTCTTCAATGGAAAAAAACCTAATAATGTAATAAATGTGTGAGCATATAGGCATCTAAGATTTGTAGTATATAACCTAGGCACACGAGTAAGGTTTCAGGTCGCATTACAGCTTCATTTTTAAGCCCAACACTTTGACCATATCCTGGACATGTAACGCCGAGTTTACATGGCAACTCGCCGCAGGATGCTTTTCGGTGTTGTGTAAAAGCCTCAGTCACACATCAGTTCTTTAAGATTGTTACAGAGTGACACATATCCTACAAGCGAGTATTTTCTCACCTGAATCAGGGGTTTAAGGACAGAGGGATACATTGTAATGCTCTCAGGGACAAGCTTATTATTTTGAGTTATAACATTAAGAGTCTTCAGCCATGATGAGACTGTACTTTAGGACAATGTGGCTTTGACATTCAACAGAATGTCAATGAGCACCACTTGTCGGATTATTATACCAGGAGTGGGGCTTGAATCCACGGGGGCATTTGCCCATTGGATCTTAAGTCTCAGCCATCCTGGTTAATCAATTACTGGTTTTAAATGGCAACAAAAAGGGTAATAAAACACCACACTATTTTTTGTCGTTCAAGCTTATCAAGAGTCTTGCAAATCTTTCATTCAATCAAGGCAGTGTGTTTTGCTTTTAGGAGGTTTTTCTCACCAGAATCAAAGGTCTAAGGACAGAAGGATATATTGTAATTCTCTCTGGGACAGGTTTGTTATTTTAAGTCTTTTACAAGACTATGTTTTGGCAAAGTGTGGCTTTGACATTGATGTAAATGTATTATACCAGGAGTGGGGCTTGAACCCACGAGGGCATTTGCCCATTGGATCTTAAGTCCAACGCCTTAACCACTCGGCCATCCTGGTATTGATTACTAATGAATAAAGTACTCTTAATCAACCTGTGATTGACCATGTTGTTCATGTTCCTAATTACAAAAAAAACAAAACAATGCACTGCAGAGGCTGGTGAGAACGTCATTAGTTTGGTGATATAGTAAATTTGAATTTATATCAGATGATGGCAATAGATGATTTTGCCTTGACTTTTCAGGGGATCACTGAAGTCATTAGGAATGTTTTCACCAAATTTCATGGCAATGCATCCAGTAGCAGTTCAGGTATTTTTAGTCTGAATCAAAGTGGTGGGCTGAAAGATTAACATCTCCATCCTAAGAGTGGAACTGCCCGCGTCACAAAAAACAGAAGGTGCCTTGATTTGAATCATGTTCAATTGATGTGCAGTTCCCTCACTTGTTTGGGAGACTAAATGCAGTAGGTCTGGTTCAGTCTATTAAACCTGACCTGTAAAGGGAAATCCATGTGGAAGACAGTCAACTGTGTACTTGTTATGAATTATTATACCAGGAGTGGGGTTCGAACCCACGTGGACTTATGGAACTTAAGTCCAGCGCCTTAACCACTCGGCCATCCTGGTATTTAGTGTTGTGTTGTACAGTTCTCTTAATCAACCAATGTGTGTATGTTTACTATGTTCATATTCCTAATTTTCAAACTGCAGAGGCTGGTGGGAATGTCATTATTTAGCAGTTCAGATGTATTCGGTCTGAATCAAAGTGCGGTGGGTCGAAAGATTAATATTTCCATCCCTGGAGTCGTACTGCTCACGTCACTAAATTTTTTTAAAAAGTGCCTTGATCTGAATTTAAATAGGATTTGTTAACTGCATGTTTAATTGGTAAAAACATAATTCCTTCACCTATTTGAGAGACTCAGGGTGTTACATCAGTTGTTCAGTCTGATGGTGACCACACATATTTTCAGGTTTAAACCAGAGGAACTCCAGGTAGTACATTGGCTGTTTAGTCTGACCACACATATAGTGATGTGTACTTCCTAGTTTCAACCAGCAAAGCCTCACCAAGACAACCATGAGTATGAACACTATTTGTTTTCAATTATTATACCAGGAGTAAGGTTTGAACCCACGAGGGCTTTTGCCCATTGGAACTTAAGTCCAACGCCTTAACCACTCGGCCATCCTGGTATTGATTGTTGTTTTGTACAGTTCTCTTAATCCACCAATGGTGATTGAAGAACATTCTTCAGCTAATGATTATTCTCACTTTAAAAATGTTAAGCTTATGACAAACTTACATAACACTTGTAGAAGGGCACTCAATGGTACTTATCTCGATAAACCAGCTACATACATTACACTTCACTAATGGAAACCTTTGACGGTTAAAGGATGTTGGTGTTGAATGAATTAATACCAGGAGTGGGACTTGAACCCACGAGGACTTATGTCCATTGTATCTTGAGTGCAACGCCTTAACCGCTCGGCCATCCTGGCATCAAGTGTTAAGAAATATACCACTCTTCATCAACCTATAATTGTTAAACAGATATGTTTACCATGTTGGTTATATTCCTAATTACAAACTGCAGAGGCTGGTGGGAATGTCATTATTTAGCAGTTCAGATGTATTCGGTCTGAATCAAAGTGCTGTGGGTCGAAAGATTAACATTTCCATCCCTGGAGTCGTACTGCTCCCGTCACTAAAATTTTTTAAAAAGTGCCTTGATCTGAATTTTAATAGGTTTGTTAACTGCATGTTTAAAAACACAATTCCCTCACCAATATGAGAGAATAAAGGTAATACATCAGTTGTTCAGACTGACCACACATAGGTGATGTATACTTTTGAGTTAGAACTAGCAGAGCCTCACCAAGACAACCACAAGTCCTGAAGGAGCATCAACTGCGTACGAACAATAATTCTTTTCAATTATTATACCAGGAGTGGGGTTTGAACCCACGAGGACATCTGCCCATTGGAACTTAAGTCCAACGCCTTAACCACTTGGCCATCCTGGTGTCGTTTGTTGTCTCGTACAGTTCTCTTAATCCACCAATGGCGATTGAAGAAAATTCTTCAGGTAGTGATTATTCTCACTTTAAAAATGTTAAGCTTATGACAAACTCACATAACACTTGTAGAAGGTCACTCAACGGTACTTATCTCGATAAACCAGCTACATACATTACACTTCACTAATGGAAACCTTTGATGGTTAAAGGATGTTGGTGTTGAATGAATTAATACCAGGAGTGGGACTTGAACCCAAGAGAACTTACGTCCATTGCATCTTGAGTGCAACGCCTTAACCGGTCAGCCATCCTGGTATCAAGTGTTAAGAAATACACCACTCTTCATCAATCTATAATTGTTAAACAGATATGTTTACCATGTTGGTTATATTCCTAATTACAAACTGCAGAGGCTGGTGGGAATGTCATTATTTAGCAGTTCAGATGTATTCGGTCTGAATCAAAGTGCTGTGGGTCGAAAGATTAATATTTCCATCCCTGGAGTCGTACTGCTCACGTCACAAATTTTTTTTAAAAAGTGCCTTGATCTGAATTTTAATAGGATTTGTTAATTGCATGTTTAAAAACACAATTCCCTCACCAATATGAGAGAATGAAGGTAGTACATCAGTTGTTCAGACTGACCACACATAGGTGATGTATACTTTCGAGTTACAACCAGCAGAGCCTCACCAAGACAACCACAAGCCCTGAAGGAGCATCAACTGCGTACGAACAATAATTGTTTTCAATTATTATACCAGGAGTGGGGTTTGAACCCACGAGGACATCTGCCCATTGGAACTTAAGTCCAACGCCTTAACCACTCGGCCATCCTGGTATTGATTGTTGTCTCGTACAGTTCTGTTAATCGACCAATGGCGATTGAAGAAAATTCTTCAGCTAATGATTATTCTCACTTTAAAAATGTTAAGCTTATGACAAACTCACATAACACTTGTAGAAGGTCACTCAACGGTACTTATCTCGATAAACCAGCTACATACATTACACTTCACTAATGGAAACCTTTGATGGTTAAAGGATGTTGGTGTTGAATGAATTAATACCAGGAGTGGGACTTGAATGCAAGAGAACTTACATCCATTGCATCTTGAGTGCAACGCCTTAACCGCTCGGCCATCCTGGTATCAAGTGTTAAGAAATACACCACTCTTCATCAATCTATAATTGTTAAGCAGATGTGTTTACCATGTTGGTTATATTCCTAATTACAAACTGCAGAGGCTGGTGGGAATGTCATTATTTAGCAGTTCAGATGTATTCGGTCTGAATCAAAGTGTGGTGGGCCAAAAGATTAACATTTCCATCCCTGGAGTCGTACTGCTCACGTCACTAAAATGTTTTAAAAAGTGCCTTGATCTGAATTTTAATAGGTTTGTTAACTGCATGTTTAAAAACACAATTCCCTCACCTATTTGAGAGAATGAAGGTAGTACATCAGTTGTTCAGACTGACCACACATAGTTGATGTATACTTTGGAGTTACAACCAGCAGAGCCTCACCAAGACAACCACAAGTCCTGAAGGAGCATCAACTGCGTACGAATAATAATTTTTTAAAATTATTATACCAGGAGTGGGGTTTGAACCCACGAGGACATCTGCCCATTGGAACTTAAGTCCAACGCCTTAACCACTCGGCCATCCTGGTATTGATTCTTGTCTCGTACAGTTCTCTTAATCGACCAATGGCGATTGAAGAAAATTGTTCAGCTAATGATTATTCTCACATTAAAAATCTTAAGCTTAGGACAAACTCACATAACACTTGTAGAAGGGCACTCAATGGCACTTATCTCGATAAACCAGCTACATACATTACACTTCACTAATGGAAACCTTTGATGGTTAAAGGATGTTGGTGTTGAATGAATTAATACCAGGAGTGGGACTTGAACCCACGAGGACTTACATCCATTGCATCTTGAGTGCAATGCCTTAACCGCTCGGCCATCCTGGTATCAAGTGTTAAGAAATACACTACTCTTCATCAACCTATAATTGTTAAACAGATATGTTTATCATGTTGGTTATATTCCTAATTACAAACTGCAGAGGCTGGTGGTAATGTCATTATTTAGCAGTTCAGATGTATTCGGTCTGAATCAAAGTGCTGTGGGTCGAAAGATTAACATTTCCATCCCTGGAGTCGTACTGCTCACGTCACAAATTTTTTTTAAAAAGTGCCTTGATCTGAATTTTAATAGGATTTGTTAACTGCATGTTTAAAAACACAATTCCCTCACCAATATGAGAGAATGAAGGTAGTACATCAGTTGTTCAGACTGACCACACATAGGTGATGTATACTTTGGAGTTACAACCAGCAGAGCCTCACCAAGACAACCACAAGTGCTGAAGGAGTATCAACTGCGTACGAATAATAATTGTTTTCAATTATTATACCAGGAGTGGGGTTTGAACCCACGAGGACATCTGCCCATTGGAACTTAAGTCCAACGCCTTAACCACTCGGCCATCCTGGTATTGATTGTTGTCTCGTACAGTTCTGTTAATCGACCAATGGCGATTGAAGAAAATTGTTCAGCTAATGATTATTCTCACTTTAAAAATCTTAAGCTTATGACAAACGTACATAACACTTGTAAAAGGGCACTCAACGGTACTTATCTCGATAAACCAGCTACATACATTACACTTCACTAATGGAAACCTTTGATGGTTAAAGGATGTTGGTGTTGAATGAATTAATACCAGGAGTGGGACTTGAACCCACGAGGACTTACGTCCATTGCATCTTGAGTGCGACTTCTTAACCGCTCGCCAGCCTGGTATCAAGTTTTGATAAATACACCACTCTTCATCAACCTATAATTGTTAAGCAGATGTGTTTACCATGTTGTTCCTATTCCTAATTACAAACTGCAGAGGCTGGTGGGAATGTCATTATTTAGCAGTTCAGATGTATTCGGTCTGGATCAAAGTGTGGTGGGCCAAAAGATTAACATTTCCATCCCTGGAGTCGTACTGCTCATGTCACTAAAATTAAAAAGTGCCTTGATCTGAATTTTAATAGGTTTGTTAACTGCATGTCTGATTGGTAAAAACCCAATACCCTGTTGGAGTGTTTCCAGGTAGTACATTGGCTGTTTAGTCTTTTAAACATGACCACACATAGGTGATGTGTATTTCCTAGGTTCAACCAGCAGAGCCTCACCAAGACAACTATGAGTCCTGACAGTGCATCAACTGTGTATGAAGACTATTTGTTTTCAATTATTATACGAGGAGTGGGGTTTGAACCCACGAAGGCTTTTGCCCATTGGAATTTAAGTCCATCGCCTTAACCACTCGGCCATCCTGGTATTGATTGTTGTCTCGTACAGTTTTGTTAATCGACCAATGGCGATTGAAGGAAATTCTTCAGCTAATGATTATTCTCACTTTAAAAATGTTAAGCTTATGACAAACGTACATAACACTTGTAGAGGGGCACTCAACGGTACTTATCTCGATAAACCAGCTACATACATTACACTTCACTAATGGAAACCTTTGACGGTTAGAGGATGTTGGTGTTGAATGAATTAATACCAGGAGTGGGACTTGAACCCATGAAGACTTACATCCATTGCATCTTGAGTGCAACGCCTTAACTGCTCGGCCATCCTGGTACCATGTGTTAATAAATACACCACTCATCATCAACCTATAATTGTTAAACAGATATGTTTACCATGTTGGTTATATTCCTAATTACAAACTGCAGAGGCTGGTGGGAATGTCATTATTTAGCAGTTCAGATGTATTCGGTCTGAATCAAAGTGCGGTGGGCCAAAAGATTAGCATTTCCATCCCTGGAGTCGTACTGCTCATGTCACTAAAATGTTTTAAAAAGTGCCTTGATCTGAATTTTAATAGGTTTGTTAACTGCATGTTTAAAAACACAATTCCCTCACCTATTTGAGAGAATGAAGGTAGTACATCAGTTGTTCAGACTGACCACACATAAGTGATGTATACTTTTGAGTTACAACCAGCAGAGCCTCTCCAAGACAACCACAAGTCCTGAAAGAGCATCAACTGTGTACGAATAATAATTCTTTTCAATTATTATACCAGGAGTGGGGTTTAGAACCCACGAGGACATCTGCCCATTGGAACTTAAGTCCAACGCCTTAACCACTCGGCCATCCTGGTATTGATTGTTGTCTCGTACAGTTCTGTTAATCGACCAATGGCGATTGAAGAAAATTGTTCAGCTAATGATTATTCTCACTTTAAAAATGTTAAGCTTATGACAAATTTACATAACACTTGTAGAGGGGCACTCAACGGTACTTATCTCGATAAACCAGCTACATACATTACACTTCACTAATGGAAACCTTTGACGGTTAGAGGATGTTGGTGTTGAATGAATTAATACCAGGAGTGGGATTTGAACCCATGAAGACTTACATCCATTGCATCTTGAGTGCAACGCCTTAACCGCTCGGCCATCCTGGTACCAAGTGTTAAGAAATACACCACTCTTCATCAACCTATAATTGTTAAACAGATATGTTTACCATGTTGGTTATATTCCTAATTACAAACTGCAGAGGCTGGTGGGAATGTCATTATTTAGCAGTTCAGATGTTCCTTTACTGAAAGGAATGATCTTGAGGCTTATGACAAAATACATAAATTACATGACACATATAGAAGAGATACACTTCCTGTTAAAGGATTTTGGTAGGTATTAAGTAGGGATGCTCGATATTGACTTTTCTGCCGATATCCGATATTCCGATATTCCCCAACTCTTAATTTCCGATACCAATATCACCCGATATCGATATTTGCAGGCTTTTTACACCAAAACTGTTAGGTAACAACATAACATATCTCCTGTTGAATTAACACATTATGCCTGATTTTATTGTGAGGACCCACTGGATGCATACATAAATGCAACATGGCTTTCCAAATGTAAACACTGACTGTGCAAAATAAGAGAACAACTTCAATTTAAGTTATGGAAAAAAGTGCCAATATGGCACTGCCATATTTATTATGCTGCTTTGCAGTAATTGCAAATTACAAATGTACTATCCGTAAGGAAAACTTGGAAATAGTTCCAAACCACAGACATAAGCCCCGTTTCTGGATGCGGGACCTTTTATAGGAACATCCTCTCACTCGGTCCTCTCAGCTGTTGTGTTTTCATAGCAGAGTAGAACCCAGATAGGACCTACCGGACTCTGACGGTGACGTCACAGGGGCAACTCGCCGAAAGCATAACAGAGAAAATGACAATGAGGAGATAAACCTTCTGTTTGTGTGTTCGTGTACATGGCGGTGGATGCTATGAACTTTTTAGCCACGGTTAGCCACGGTCAGAGACCCACGAGTGCTGCGTTCATGCAGGCTAGGAAATGCTTAAGCTTACAGAACAAATATCGGTTTTAAAAACCTGATACCGATATTACATTTTTAAGTGAATATCGGACATCCCTAGTATTAAGTAATTAATACCAGGAGTGGGATTTGAACCCACGAGGACTTACGTCCATTGCATCTTGAGTGCAACGCCTTAACCGCTCGGCCATCCTGGTATGGATTGTGGTTTTGTACAGTTCTTTTAATCCACCAATGGTGATTGAAGACAATTCTTCAGGATCTGAATTTTTGTTAACTGCATGTCTAATTGGTAAAAACCCAATACCCTGTTGGAGTGACTCCAGGTAGTACGTACAGGTGATGTGTACTTCCTACTTTCAACCAGCGGAGCCTCACCAAGACAACCATGAGACCTGACAGTGCATCAACACCATTTGTTTTCATTTATTATACCAGCAGTGGGGTTCGAACCCACGAGGGCTTTTGCCCATTGGAACTTAAGTCCAACCACTCGGCCATCCCGGTATTGATTGTTGTTTTGTACAGTTCTCTTAATCGACCAATGGTGATTGAAGAAAATTCTTCAGGACTTTCTTTTTACTTAAAGGAATTATCTTGAGGCTTATGACAAAATACATAATACAAGTAGAAGAGATACACTTCCCTAATAGAAACCTTTGATTGTTAAAGGACTTTGCTAGGTATAAAGTAATTAATACCAGGAATGGAATTTGAACCCACGAGGACTTACGTCCATTGCATCTTGAGTGCAACGCCTTAACCACTCGGCCATCCTGGTACTTTAACCCGTTCTATTATGTAGATTATCTTCAGCATTCATCAATACATTGTTAATAACAGCATCTTCACTCCTGGTTAAGAACTCCTTAGAATGAGACGACCAGGAGTGAAAATGCTGAAAGAAAAAAAGAAAGAAAAGAAAAGGGTCAGTCTGATTACTCTACCGTAAAAATAGCACATATTATTTTGATGGGAAATCAAACATGTATCCTAGTGCAATTCCCAATAAGAAGACAATAGCCTACTGTTGATATCTGTCCATATCAGAAATATGAAAACACACAGAGGTACTGACAGTTGGAAAAGTAAACCTGTGACAGTGCAGCGTTCAGAGTTTTGAACAAGATTGCAGTTTAACAGAAGCTCCTTTGCTAATGGCTTTTTGACATTGGTGACTGAACAGAGACTAACAGCCAAAGTTTTTCTGTCACAAGTTTGTAGCGTTCTTCTATTTTGTTCTGAGCCGCCATGATTGTTTTGTCATCCAACTTTATATGAGACACAACCTTTATGGAAGTTAAATGTAATTTTTCTTTTTCCTTGACTTTTTGGCAGAGTAATTTATTTCTGAGGTGAAGCGGTGTGGAGTTTTGGATCCAGGACAGACACAAACAAACACACACAAAGAATCTAAGGCTTGCACGCACACTCAAATATTTCAGTGAAGGAATGAAGAGTTATTCTTCAGTGGAGACCTGATGTGTGGAACAACAGCTGACAGCTCTGTTTGTTTTATTCTGCCTGATATCTGACAAAAAATGGGTTTTTTCACTCATCTGTGTCTCACTGAAATAATAAGTGTTGTTCACACTTACATATCTGCCAATTTGTTATGATTTGTCAGCTTTGATCAAGGCTCTTTCAGATGGCACCATGATGATGTCAGTAGTGTCTCCATGATTGTAACTAACACTGTTAAAACAGTATATTACTATCCACCCTTTGTTAATGATGTCCAGACTTTTTATTTTAGTCTTCCTCCTTCTCCAGCTACTTTCCACAGATTATGTGTCATTTTGACATCCACCAAATGCCATAAATGTTAGTTTTTGGGGTGCCTTAACGGCCCATTGGGGTTAAGGTGCCAACTATGAGCCACAGTATCTCTGACCTGTGACCTTTTTTTGCACATTGCCCATCTTTCTTCCCTAACGCTAATAAAAAGAGTGCAAGCAAAAACTGAGAATGTTCCTTCCAATATTACCTTTCTGTTTTCTTATATAATAACTGTTGTGTAATGGCCTCCAGATAGTAAGGTGCTAAAACACATGCAGAACAAAGAGGAGAAAGAGTCCCTGTGTATTTGTAATTATTTATATCTAATTTTCATCTTTTTAATCAGTCGTTTATATTATTTTAATTTCTGGTGCAGAACAAATAGCCTCCTGTCCAATGTCACACTAAAAGCGCAGCATAATTAAAGGAACAATTATAACAATTATGAATTCTGCTCTAGGATAAACTGCTGATACACACACACACACACACACACACACACACACACACACACACACACACACACACACACACACACACACACACACACACATACCTACATATACATACAGTATAACAGCTACACACACACTAGTCACACATTCTCACCAGAGAAGGAGAATCTGCTTCAGTGGGTTTAATTGAATATTCTCCTGTTTCTACACTCATCAGATTATTAATCATTAGAATACAGTTTCTGCACAGATCTGACTGCTCACTGGAACAAAACAAGAGAACATCCATAGCAGCCATTGTACTTTTCCTCATTCTAACTTCGTTGATTAGATTTTGGGTCCATGGTATATACTGTAGGGTTTAAAAGGGAAATGGAGTTTTTAGTCCAGGACTGACTTCAGAGCAGGTTATTACATCTGTGTTTGTGTCTGAGTGCAGACTTAATAACACTGTAACCCCCGTGCAATGAGTGCGAAATAGAGGCAGTCATGCGTTTAATAGACTTGACCCATCAGTCTTGTAGCAGAATATAAACAGAATTAGAGATTTAGTTTATTTCAGATTTAATTTACTTGAGTTCGAACCAGTGTTCAGAAGTTTATTCATTTCCTGTAAAGGTGGGTAATGAGGGGGATTTTGGAGAAGCTTAGCAACTATTCGCTCTACATGGGTGAACTGCTACCTTTGGCATGCCTGGGTGAGATAACCAGTTTATTGATCACATGATACTTTCCATATAACACTACAGTACGTACCCAGTCAAAATGTGATGAAGACTCTAGCATCACCTACTGTCAGTACAAAACAGCTTCAGTAGACCAGACAAGCAAAATGTTCAAGGCACAGCATGGTTAAAGCTCCCCTCCAGTATATTTTAGAATTTTTAAGATATTTCATTTTCGATTTTTGATTAGCCACACAATTCACCACATTTTTTTCATAATAATTTCATATCATATAATAATAAATATCATCATAATTTTGCACCCATTTAAGATATTGCTACGATGGGATGATGACGTGTGACTATAGTAGAAGCTGCACTCATACTTCGTCCTCTAAGCTGGCGCAGGCTCAATGTCAAAAACTGTCAACTAATCTTGAATGTTACCATAATTATAGCTTTAGTTATATCATTATTTTTGTGTAACAGTTTGTCTTTTCTTAGCTAATTTAGCTAGGTGTAGTTAGCTAACCTCCAAATATCTGAGGGTCTTGATTTTAATTCATAGCTTCCTCCACCTTAGTTCAGTGTGTTGTATGTGCTGAGGCTAATTTGAAGTCATAAAGATAACTGCACTAATGCTGCAAACTGTGAGTGAGCCTTTTTCAGCTGTGTACTTAAAACCTGGACTATTAACGTTACTTGCTTCATTCAGAGGAAAGGTGTCAACACATCAATATGCATAGCTGTGACCATTCTTTTCCTCTCTTAAGATTTTATTGTGTAAGCAAAGGATACCAGGAGTGGGGTTTGAACCCACGTGGGCATTCGCCCATTGGAACTTAAGTCCAACGCCTTAACCACTCGGCCATCCTGGTACTTTACTGAAGCCAATTGATTGTGATTCAAGGACTTGTTTAGGAAAAAGAGATTAAAAATCAGGAGTGGGATTAGAAATCAAAAGGACTCTTGTGTCCACTGAGACCTTAAGCACACAGCAATCTTGGTTACATCACTTGCTTGTTTTCTTTCTTTTTTATTGTAAAATGTCATTACAAATAAAGAAACATGACATTGAGGACAAACAAGAAAGACACTTGCTTGTTTTCAGTGTGTAGATAAAATGTCCTCACTGTTATCTTTCCAGCAAGCTAATCAAGAGCATTGAGGTCTGTAAAGAGCATGTTGATTCAATAAAGATCAAATTTGTCTGCTAATTCCTAAGTCAAGAACAACATGAACACCAATATTCATTAGATGTTTAGCAGTGGCCATTATCAAATTTATTGTGATATATAAAGCGGAAAATGCATGCATTCGTTTGTGTGCAAAGTTTTATTTATCTTTCATCCCATCTGTGAGATGAAAGCACTGCTAGTATAAACCAAGCCTCAGTCTGTCAATTTTCTTAACGCATAGACATGAGGACTCCTCTTGAGTGCCCGAAGCACTCGACCATCTTAGGGATACTTATCCCACTGCCATGAATTGATCAATGCCTTCGATGCTTGAAGCATAAAGGAAAGTGTTGATTGCTCATTTAGTCTTTGATACTTCTTATATGTCTCAACTAATGAACCAAAATGTGATGGCATACTTGTGTGCAAAGTTTCTGATGTACACTGTACTCACATGAACACTGATGTTTCAAATTACACTCATACGATTAACGTCTTCTTGCACTATTATACTTATGCTAAGGTATTTTCTTTCATGTCTGCGCAGTAAGATAAGGTGTTTCTTGCCGGTATTAAACCTCTGCATTGACTTTAAGCACATTAGAACATGCCTTGTGTACTTAAGAGTAGTGTATGCTCTTGGGGCAATATCTGTCTGTTTCCTTTACTACATTGTGTAGTAATTGAACAAGCAGGTGTATTGAGATCAATACCAGGAGTGGGATTTGAACCCACGAGGAATTACATCCATTGCATCTTGAGTGCAACGCCTTAACCACTCGGCCATCCTGGTGATGTGACAGATTTATTCATCGACACTTGATGAAAGTGACCAATGGCCCAAAATGTCAGTTTCAATTGCATGTTTTGTACTACTATCGTTGGCCCAATTTGATAACTAGCTTGATGCATCTGGCCATAATTGATATTATCTATTTAAAATAATAGTCTATTTGGTTGACTCTCAGACCTCTCATCGTGGCATTTTTGGCTGCAGCAGAGAAAAAGTCCTAAAAACTCACCGTACACAACCCGCCCAGCATAAAACACAAATAGACACAGTTAGCAACTAGGTGGTGAACAAAGTGGGGCATTTAGCAGCTAAAAAGCCCAGATATTTTCCTCAGGAGTTAATGGAGACCAAAACAGAGCTAAAAGAGAGTGAAAATGTGGCTCTGTAACTCCTGGACGTATGAATGAGCAAGAGTTTCCTAAAGTTAGTACATGTGTTTGCAACTTGTGTGTGTTTACTTAAGTAAAATTAGTTTCAGGGTTAAATGTGTTTCCTTGCTCTTGTCAGTGCAATAGAGAATTAATTTAGCCTAAACAGACAGACTGAAATCCTGCCCGTAACTCTCTAACCTACACTAACACTAAACAATAACATTAAAAGCAGGCCAGGCACTGTTAGGTTAGTGTGGTAATGTGAATTTAACATGGAAGCTAAATGCTTTATCTCCAGGCTCCAGCTTATTCTTAGATTAAGGTGGTAAAGAGATAAATGGAGGTAAAAATCACACTGTAGCAAGCTGACAGGCTGCTGAGTCAGGGCTTTTTATCTAAATAAAGGGGAAGTTGCAGATTCTGTACAGTCATGTGTTTTCTTTTTAATATCTCCTGCCTGGGTTTGGGTACACACGCAAACACTGCCAAATGCATTTACATAAGTACACAAACTCTACCAAAACATGCATTTATGAATATAAAGAAAGACTTTTAAAAAGCATTGAGTATAACACACACATACAGCCAAGCCTCGTAAATAACAACAATGTAGAGGTGTGTGTGTGTGTGTGTGTGTGTGTGTGTGTGTGTGTGTGTGTGTGTGTGTGTGTGTGTGTGTGAAACCTCCTGGAGGTGCCAGCCGGTCCTGGAACAGATGGAAAACAACCAATGTGGAAAAATAATACTGTTACTCATCACCTCACGTTGTCCTCCCTGACTGTCTTTGTCTTAGTTTAGCACAATGATGTCACATGATGTCTTAATGTAATGTAACATGAGTAGCTGTGGTGAGAATGAGCATTAGATGTTGTGATGATTAACTTGGCACCTTGCATGGCAGCCTTTGCCATCAGCCTTTGAATGTGTGGGGGAATGGTTGAATTTCGACATGTAGTGTAAAGGTTGGAGGCGCTATGTAAACGCAGCCCATTTAACATTTACTTTTACCATGTGACATCTTTAACAGCGTTTTACCTCTTGGTAAGGCAAGGCAATTTCATTTATATAGCACCCATTCAGACACTAGGCAATTCAAAGTGCTTTACAAGAGCACAGAAATGCAAGAGACAAAAATAACATTAAAATTGCATTTAAAAGACAATAAAAACTAAAACAAGCGAATAAATTGTTAAAAATTAAAAAGAAGTACCATATTTAATTCATTGAGAAGTTGCAGTAAACACTATAAAAATGTTCTAAGCCCTGATTAAAATGAGCTTGTTCCAGAGGTGGGGAGCATAGAAACTAAAAGCTGCTTCACCTTAATTGATTTTGATGGTGGGACCACTGAGTAAACCTGCCCCAGATGACCTCATGTGTCTGGATGCTTCGTAACAAACAAAGCAAATTAGAAATGTATTTGGGCCCGAGACCATTTAATGCTTTATAGACTAGTAATGGGACTTTATAATCCATCCTTTGACACACAGGAAGCCACTGCAGTGATTTAAGGGCCGGCGTAATGTGCTCCATTTTCTTGGTGTCAGTCAGGACTCTGGCAGCAGCATTCAAGATGAGCTGCAGCTGTCCGATTGATTTATTGCTCAGACCTGTGAAGACACCACCAGAATAGTGTAGCATGCTGAAAATAAACACTTGAACTAGTTTTCCTGTGGTTTGTTTGGACACAATTACTTTAATTCTTGCCTTGTTTTTAAGGTGGTAGTAGGTTGATTTTATTTTACGTGGCTGATACTATTTAGGTCAGAGTCCATAACTACACCATGATTTCTATCTTGATGGAGTCAAGTGAGCATTAACCTCTAGCGGTACCTATGCATAAAGGTAGTTTTAGTTTTATTTGCTGGTGTTTTCAGACACTGTCTCTGAGATTGTTCTGCCACTACCTAAACACAATTGAATCGAATTTCATTTATAGTGCTCACAGGATTGAAAATTATAACAACGTGTCTTTACAAAGATAGTGTTGTTGTTGATTTTTGAGCTTCTTTTAACCACATCATTTTCTAATTGACCTTTATCAGTCATTGTTGTGTGTAAAATGTGATACAGTACAGTGTCACATGAATTTAAAGGGTACCTTAACATCTACACTTTTCCTTTACCTTTTTTTCTCTAAATATTACCACCACCCCTCCTCATGGTCAGTATTTATTTATTTATTTACATATGTGGCCCTAATACTCCGTCGCACATACGTGTTGTATGTTTAGAATAAATAATACTTACTCACCATTTTTAAGTTTATGGGCAGTGATGATAAAACATGTAAACAGTATTACAGATTCTGCAATAAAACATACTCTTCCCACAGAGTTTATTTATTGTATGATTAAAATGTGTAAACATATACATTTTTACTTAAGAAATTCTACTACTCAGTAGGGGTGGGTAAAAATATTGATACGGCAATATATCGCGATACTTTGTCGCCCAATATAATATCGATTTGTCAACTCCAAAGATCGATTTTTCATTAGAATAATGATTCATGTTTAGACGCGTTTTGAATACAGTATGACTTCCGTACCTCCACTCCGGTAGATGGCGCCAAAGAGCGACTCTGACTGTGTTCTAAACCGCATACTACATACTACATACTTCAATACTACATACTTCCATCCTACACACTAAATGACCAGATAGTAAGCAGACCGTTTACACTGTAGTAAACTACACGATAACCCACAATACATTTCGTTCCTACCCAAGCTAAATTCAGCTGATTTCGTTTTAGCTCTAACTCTGTAGATATACCACTTTATCGACATTTCTAACCTTTTTAGGCGAGAAAGTAGCCCTTTAGATCCACAATGTGACGCTAATTTGTCCAAATAACACCTGTTTAAAGTTTTGTTCCTGCGAATTCGGAGCCACTCAAGTTAGCCGTAGTGAGTACGGTCATTTTCACAAAATAAACAACCATTGCCTTTTATTATTAAGAAAACCATAACGACAGAATTGGTGCTTTTAATTTTGAAAACAGGAAGCGAACATACCCTCGCTGTAGCTAACTTGAAACCACCAAGGTGGTGGGTGATCTGTGACGTTTGTATTTTTGGTTTTTTTCAGAAGTTACGTTGCATCTTGGGTAACTTGAGTGTGAGTAGTCAGCTCTTGATGCATACTCCGGATTTCTGGCGAATCTAGTATACCATCCGGGAACTTCTCGCATACTCTAAATCGCATACTACGCAGTTGAAACACACTACATCGTCTGAGTTAGTACGAGTAGTAGGAAAGTATGCGGTTTTGAACAGACCCTCTGTTGTGCAGCGCATGCATTTCTGTATTAGAGGGAGTGGCTGAGGTCCTTCCAAAATGGCTATCAAAATAACAACGCCTCCACACTTTAAAGCCGACGTTTGGAAGCACTTTGGCTTCCAAGTAAAAAAAGAGAGTAAAAACAACGAGTTGGATAAAGATAATGCCGTTTGTAAGCTTTGACATGGAAATTAATAAAATGGAGAGGCTGTTTTGAATGAAATTGTTTTGACTCAATTCGTCCTCTGATCAATATCATCTGATGTACATATACAGGTACTTGTGTTTTCATCTCTATTTATATTGCAATATCGTGATATCTAGATCGATGGTGATAATATTGTATCGTGAGGTTCTTGCCAATACTCACCCCTAGTACTCAGTGAATCTTAATATTAGAATGCAATGTATGTCAGTTAAATATACTATTAATAATATTAATAGTATATTTTACAATATCAAAAAGTTTGTTTTTTGAGTGCAAATACTGTCTCTCATTAATTGCCTTCAGTGGCCAGCAGGTATTGAAGTCGCAGTCATACGTGTGAGAATGTTGTTACTGAAAAATTAATGCTAGTAAATGCATTTTTTCACGCATTTTCTGAACTTCCTCTGTAGTTTTTGAGCCTTTGCCATATTCAGTATCTACCTATATATCTCCAATATGCATCTGAATCTTTTTTGTGTGTGTATTTCTGTCGTTGTCTTTGCATTCATCATCATATGTTAAAATTGACTGTTTTCATTTTCAATGTCAAAGTATTTTCACCATCTCCCTTCTTCACCTCCCTCCTACACAGGGGTGATGTCATGATGGTAACAGCAGCATGATATTTATCTATAAATAACACAGAGAGCTTCAGTGAAGTCCCCTGGGAGCTGGATTCATTTAAAGAGCTTCTTCGCACAGTATGGCAGCTCTTTAGAAGAGCAGCTCAGTTCAATCAGAAGAGATCTGGCTGTCAAGGAGAAGTGAAAGGATTCTCTCAAAACTTTTCCATTTATATAACTTGAAAGAAAATTCAAAGAAAGCAGCCTGTGAGGTAATGAAATTATTCTTTTGATCTTTTTTGAGGAAGGGTGAAAGCTGTTTTAAATCAATAGTCTCCGGAAGTCATCTTTTCAGTCAACATAAGGACATTTTATTTTATTTCTTCCAACCAATAACCTCCCACAACTTCACCTAAATGTGAAAACCAATATTGACATGACAGACATTTTATTTGAAGTGTTACGCCTCGTCCTCCTACCATTGGCAGCTGGTAAAAAAAAAAATTCTTGGTGGGGCTTTTTTACATACAGTCAGTTTCAGAAACCATCCCAATACATTTTAACACAAACTGCAAGAACCAGTGCTCTGTGAAACAGTAATTATTTGATGCCAAAATTAAAAAGTTGAGACCCTCCAGGATTTCGCAGGCCTTTTTTTGTGATTTTTAAGGCCTGAAATGCCTTATTTCGCACCAGCTTTTCAAAAAAATTGATGGTGATGTTTATAGGCATTTGTTGCAATGAAATTTCGGGAACAAGTGAAAGTTGCAAAAGATAGTTAGTTTACGCCCTTTAGAAAGTAGAACAGTTGGATAAATCTATCACAATAGCGCAGTTAAACCATTAGATGGACACAAATGGCGCTTTTCCACAATACAGTTCTAGTACTACTCGGCTTGACTTGAAAACCAGAGTCAAGTCGAGTCGAGTAGTGCTAGAACTGTATAGTGGAAAAAAGCCAAAAGACTGTTTCTCAAAAGTTAAAGTTTTGCTTCTTTCATTTTTCTAATATGAAAGTCAATTAAATAAAATAATACAATGAAATTAAATTATTTAAAACACATTGTGTATTTTAAACAGAACTATGTTACAGCTTACTTCTGTAGCCAAGCATTGTTGCTAAGGCACATGGTTGCTAAAATTTCTGGATTATTCCTTCGATGTAGACGGAGTCAGTGTTTGTCTTCTGCAGCTGGTTGAACAGTATGTCCATGTGTGACTTGATCTTGTGAAGCAATGCCAAGTAAAAGTAGAAATCTTCATATTTCAGCATTCACACAAAGGCTCCAGCCTCACTGACAGCTGGAGGATCAAAGTTACCAGAGTCTCTGATGGTCTGGAAACACTGTAGGAGGTCTTCCTTGTGCTCATATGCAGTGTTAGCAGCACGACCGTAGAAGTTTGACCTTGTTGTCAAAGTTCGGTGAAGTCTGTGTGCCACCACTTGATCAAGCATGGTGGTTTGCTTCAATCACCGGGAGAAGACTGCAGAAAATCGATGTGCATAGCAATGGATGCAGTGTGCACTTCTGTAGACATCCTTTTATTTTTCACTGTACTCCACCTGTGGCTTCCCTCATCACAGCAGCCCCCGTCACAGACCTGGGTGATTAGTTAGCTCTGTTGTCCCTCAGGGATGATAGTGCTTAGTCTCTCTAGAAGTGCTGCGGTAAATGTGTCAGCGGCTGCAATTTGAAGAGGGATGAACTCACTCTTAGACGCTGTTGTGGATGTCGATGTACCGTCACAACACAAGCATCAACTAGCAGTGGGTGGAACTTTTAGCTGTTTCATCTGCCTGAATAGCAAGATTATGGTCAATTTTTTTTTCTTTTTTTTTTACTTCTGCCAGAATGTAAGTCCGAAAGTTTGTTTTGCACAGTCTGAGGTGCCTTTGAAAATAGCTGTCTGAAGGTTCTCCTCCAATACAATGTCCAGCAAAGCAACTAGATCTCCTAAACCTGTAAAAAAGGCCAGGATTGTCTGAGGATTCAGACTCATTCTGGCCATGAGTTACCATGAGTCAGACATAACATCAACAGTCCCATCGCGGCTGCAATCATACTACTGCAAAATATGGCATTTACATGCCTACATCCAACGAGTTAAGCTTTTCTGTTGTACTAATTACAGGAGAAGCTTTCCGTCTACCTTTTCTGCTAGTCTGTTGATCTAGGCCAAGCTCCTTGACTTGTGGTTTACTTGACAAAGGTCTCCTCTCAAATGCATTTTGGAGAAGAGATTTTATTGAATTGAGAGGCAGCTGAAATACTGTGTCTTACCCGTGTTCATCATTGTCAATAATGTCAAGTGTCTCTACTCCACTACCAGTAAATCTGCTGCACTTACTGGACGATGTTCCTACTGCCACGCTGATGAGAGAAAAGAAGATGGACAGGAAGCAAATTTTCCCCAAAACATAATGATCCATATTTTATACATTGCTGATTTTTGTGCATTTTGAACACACATTCACTTATAATTAGTAATCATTGTTTATTAAGAAAAATATATATTTTTAAAAACCACTGCATTCTCTTATTTAGCAAAATATTTAGTTATCAAATAAATAACCCTGAGGAGCTTTGACAAAAATGTTTTTCCCTCCATTAAATTGAAAGCTGCATTTAAGAAGAGGACCATTTTGTTTACTGTAATTATTTTCTCTCCTTGAAAGCTGGGTGGGAGTTTAAAAGCATGCTCCCCCCAATTATCAGGATTTTTATATAGAGATGCTGCAGGACTGCTTGGTGATTTGAAATAGTCTGTAAGCCCAAAAGTCAAAGGTGTGATCATTTGATAGCTACTCAGTGCTTTTTAGTGCACTTGAATAATGTTATTATGAACCACAGTAAAGCTGTGTTCAGACCAAACGCGATGAACGCGTCAAAATCGCGCGACAAATGAGAATCTGTCGCGCCATCGCTCGAGTTTCGACGCGTGACCATTTTGTGACCATCATGTAATATTCGCGTCATTGCGCGTGTAGCAAGCCCGCCCATTTTCACTAGATAACAACAACATTGCTTCTTCAATCATCAACCATGGCTGAGATCACTTACTCTTTTCTCTCATATGTGTCCCTGAGGCTCCTGAGGCTCTTCCATTTCCTGCGACACACATCAACTGACAAAAACACACTTAAATTAACTGTTGAATCCATGCCGGGAGAGCCAGCTGTTTTTTTCTTTTTTTCTTCAAAACTTTACAAAGGAAAGCCATCTGGGCTAAATGTCATGACGTAAGTGACGTCAGTGATGTCGGAAGAATCTCAACGCTGATAGGCTATCGTGGCACAGCGTCACGCGATGTCGCTGCAAAAGTTCAACATTTTCAACTTGCGCGTTGATGCGATTTTTCGCGGCATCGCGAGCGATTTTCGCGGCATCGCGTCCATCGCTTTGCGTGTATCGCGTTACCACGTCGCCCGGCGCGATACCACGTCTAATCGCGTGGTTGCATTGACTTAACATGTAAACTTGTCGCGCGACATCGCGTCATCTCGTTTGGTCTGAACACAGCTTAAGTCATAGGTTTTCAGCTTTTTTTAAAACTTCTTTCTACCACAGTATGTTCTGTGAATTATTAAGAAATAAACTGTATTGTAAGTTGTGTTGCACAGACAATGTGATGCAGTACATTGTCACATCAATTTAAAAAGTAGCATCACATCTCAACTTCATTTTCCTTTATCAAAATCGTTGTGTAAACCAGAAGAAAGTTATTTTTAGGTTGGAAATAGATAATAACACTATTCATTCATCTTTACTTCACGAGATGCAGTATGCAGTATGGATGCACCAATCCAACTTTTCTCACCCCAATACTGATTCCAGTATCTCAGCTCAGAATATCTGCCAATACAGAATTCTGAGTCAATACCAATACATACCTTTTCCAAAACTAAAACTCATTGGAATCATTTTTATGGTAAGATGAAGCCATGGATGGCAACCCACCGTGACTGAGCGAATGTAAGTGTTCACGGAAACATGGAACTATGTTACAGCAAAATTTGTATTCACTCAAATTATGGCCAATACTTAGATTTAATACACCTAATACGATTTCTATGATCCTTAATGGCAATAAGGCTGATCAGACGGTATAACCCTCGTCTGTAATATTTGTTTTATTTCTGTTTATCCTAATGCAGTTATCAGCTGGGTGCAAAGTGATGAGTTTGAGATGCCACACCTCTACCCAAAGTGGCTCATTTATTGTGATTTAAATATTCTTCATGGCAGCAGTTCTGGTATTAAATTACTAATGTAAACCTGGGCTATTATGAACCATTTAAATCCAAACCCAAACATTTTGAAACAGCACAGTTTACAGATGAGTTTTAAAACATCAACAGTGTGACAGCGACAAATACAATGTATGGATTTGCGGTTGCTATTACAGAATGAGGGAGTGTATCAGTGTTAGTAATGTATTAATGAGTATGAGGGAACCAGCAGGAAGTCAGCTGATTCAGTAAGAGAAGATGGTGCATGAGCCTAAAAACATGGAAGCCTAAAAAACATGTCATTATATTGATCGTACAGCTAATTTCAACCACTATATCCAGTTCTCTCAACACTAAATCCACTGGATATTCACTTGAACTGCATTATGAGAAAGTGCTCTTGAGCAAAACTCAGGTGATTCAGCTTAAAGTTGTAATACACCATATTCAGCCACTAGATGTCGCACTATAGCACCAACATCTCAAACCAAAAACAAAGTATGTCGTTTACTCAATAAAGTTGCTTTCAGAAACATATTTTAGTGAGTACACAGAGGCACATGCACTTACATGCACACATGGCCAGTGTGGCTACCAAAACACTTCCCATTTAAATTAAGTAATTTATTCCAACGTTAATTGTTCATTTTAAATTTCACATGTTCACTATTTAGTTCCAAAATTTCAGTTTGCCATAAAAATTTTAGTTTTCAGAAAAGAGTTAATTTTGTTCTCTCCGTCTGTTTTCCTTTTCTCTCGCTCTCAGGTGTTCTCCCAGTCGATGTGAACATGGCGGCCGCTGCAGTCAATCCTGGACCATCTTTCACTGTAACTGCTCTGGCAGCGGCTACAGTGGAGCGACCTGCCACAGCTGTAAGTCACCTGTCAGGCAAACATCGGCTCATGTACAGCGAAAGACAGACAAATAGTAAGAGGAAAAGAGACGAGGAGAAAAGATCTGCGATGAGACAGATGAGGAACAACTGAGAGTCAGTGTGTCAAACTGAGTAATAAGAGAAGATATTTCTTCCTACATAATTTCAACTCAAACTGAAAAAAATCTGGAAAAATGTGATTAGATGAAACTCTCTCTCTGCTACAATATCGTGCTGTTATTTACAGTGTCAAATAAAAAGTGTGTTATTAAAAGGATAACTCACTTTTTTTTTTACAACCTAGTTCTTGTATGTGTAGTTTGAGCCATTTTCCCATCAACAAACCCCCAGGTAAGCCAAACTAACAAACAAAGGCAAATTATAAGATTGTTACCAAAACTGTCTGTGGTAAAAATGCAACACTGTTTACAGATCATTTCTATGGTTTAAATTTGACTTGACTGTAATTGTACTTTCAAATGAATTAGTTCAAAAATAAGTAAAAGCAGAAATACCACAGTCTAAAAATACTTTATTACAAGTAAAAGTCTTGGAAATTTAAAATGTTACTTAAGTGACGGTACTGTATGTGTTATAAGCAAAATGTACTTAAAAGCACTTGTGCAGTTCTGTTAAATAAATGTAGTGGAGCAAAAGTCCAAAGTAGCATAAAATGGAAATAATCAATTACAAGTACCTCAAATTTGTACTTAAGTCCAGTACTTGCATAATTGTGTTAAATTACAACACTGCAACTAGGTTACTTTTGGTTGTTTACAAGTTGTCTGATCGATCTGTTTCTTGCTTCAATTGACTTTGTTTTAGCAATGTTGTGTTCCCAGATCTCAGCCATTACTTTAGTGAGTAGCAAGTGGAAATGATGGCCAAAACTACAAAAATAAACTGTCATAAACAGGAATCATCCCATAAATAAACTGCCCCGCCTTTCAGCTATGTGTAATACTTGCACACTCTTTCTTTCGGATGCAGGAGGTTTCAGTATCTAATTTGCAGGTGAGTGATGTAATGGAGGTTAATGAGACCATAGTTGTGCCTAAACAGGAAAGAATAAATGAGCCTGCAGCAGCTGTGAGGTGAGCTTTAGATTTACTGTTTCTGTGCTGATTTCCCTCAAGCCAAATCCTCGAGCATTTCCCACACAATTCACAATCTTATTTTTATTGCTAATGTTTCTGTGAAAACCTTTTTTTCTAACCACACTGAGGGAACATGATGAACAAAAAGGCCTTTAGCTGTGAAGAACAAGAGAAATAAACAGGTGAGCAGAAGAGTGTGGGAACCTTTAGATATGGATTTGACTTGAAGTGCTTGATTTTTAGACTCTGCACTCATGTGTGTGAGATGAGAGAGAGGGAAGGAAGGAGAGAGGAAGAGGTAGGGATGATAAAGGTCTTTCTTTTATTTACTGAGTCTTTGTTTTCCCATCTGTCATCACTGTCCTCTCCAGTTTGTACTAATCTTTACTTTATGTGAAGCTGCTGCAGAAATAAAAGCCTCAGATGAATTTCTTCACTCTGGTTTTTGAGACTGTGATTCAGTGGTGATACATACGTATGAAGCAGCACCCATAATCCTCCACAGTCAGAGCTGATGTTGGTGTGATTCATGTCGATTCGACTGTCGGAGCTGATCTCATTATTCTCCTCCCAGCTGTGTACGAACAGTCCTGCGAGGCGTACAAACACAACGGCAACGTGTCGGGACATTTCTATATCGACGTGGACGGCAGCGGACCAATAAAACCACAGCTGGTCTACTGCAACATGACAGGTGACACACACACACACACACACACACGCACACACACACACACACACACACACACACACACACACACACACACACACACACACACACACTTTCATTCCCACACATCCTCCCATCATCACTCTGTGTTTTCTATGATTAGTATTTACATAATTTTAAATGATGATGCTCCGATCCAATTTATCTTCCATCCCAAGCTCCTTCTACCCTAATCACTCCCTCTCCCTTCATCCTTCTGTGTCTCAATGCTTCATGTCATTTGTATAACCATATAAATATCTATCACAATGACACTCCGTCTTTCTCTGTCTCACTGCTTCATATAATTTGCAGACATTCCTCATTTTTTAAATTCTCTATTTGTTTAACTGTCATACAAGTTTAAAGTGCTTCTGTTGTTTATTTGTACAAGGTAGCCTGGTTAAATATGCTCATTTATGGTCCTGTTAACAATTACACAGGGAAACAAAATAACAGGAATCATTAATAGACCAGAATGACAGACAATTAACAAGAAAAGGCCTGAATGAAGCCGTTAGGTCGAGGAGGATTACTGAGAGATATACGAGTGTTTTGATTTGCAGAATAATATAAGAGGCAGTTTTTCCTTATATATCTGCTCTGGCACGGCGTTCGTGAAGCATTTATCAATCACTGGAGTGGGTTAAAGGCATAGTTATGCTCATTTCAAGAAGACGATTCATACCACTCTAGTGTCTATATGGTAAATATGGAATCAGAGCCATGGGATGATGGAAATTGCACAAATGCACTTACCAATACCTTAGTTCAGTAATTACACCTTGTTTTTACATTTCATTCTTTATATGGTTTATTAAAAAAAAGATAAAGATAAAACATGGTAATTAGTAAGCTTTAGATGAGTTAGTGGGTATATGTTTTACCTAGCCATTGCCCCCTGCTAACTAAGTTAAGCTAAGGGCTAAATAAAAACTCATCTTTTTGTCTTTTCGTTAATAGTTCATGACCAGTGTTGCAAATGCAAAATATAGGAGAGATGAAACTATATAATAATCAATAGCAGTAAGCAGTAAGTAGCAACTCACTCTCCCCAATGCTTGCTTGTCACCACTTAGTCTCACCAAGTAGCCTCTCGGGGCCTTTGTGCGTTGGGGTGGGGGCTTGCAGGTGCAGGCGACGTGACTCTACACAGGATCTATGAAGCTCTGTACGTTTGTGCAGAGCTTACAAGGCTTACACAGATAGTTTCTTATGATCCGTGTCTATATTCTAACTATATGAGAACTGCAAAATTCATATATATTTCAATGATAACTACAAAGTTCATCCATGTTTCAAAAAGTATGATATTCACTCTCTAAGGGTGATGTTTAAGGCTAAAATCTGCCACTACATAACTCATCATTAAGTAATCATTAGGAATAATCATCATAATCATTATCTATCATTATATCTATGTCCCACCAGAGGAGAACACATGGATGGTGATCCAGCACAACAACACAGAGCTGACCAGACTCAGACCGTCGCCAGGTGTGAACCCGCACTCAGTCCACTTTAACTATTCGACTGAAGAGGAGCAGCTATTGGCTGCCATGAGCCAATCAGAGCACTGCGAACAGGAACTGTCCTACCACTGTAGGAAGTCCCGCCTCCTCAACACTCCAGGTGAGGCCTGTTTGTTTATCTAAGAAAGATGTGCTGCATATGTCCTCCTATATTATATTGATACTGTATATTATATCTCAGGATTCATATTTACAACTCTGCTGTCAGATATAGCGCTGCTTAACTGGAAGAACTGTGAGCTGGGGTTAATTAGTCTGGCTGTTAAGCAGTTGGAGAATAGGACTCATTCACTTTTCTAGACCAAATTTACCAGGTTTCAAACTAGTAACTTTAGTTTTTTTATGTTGTTGGAGATACAAATGACAGTTCGCTATTTTGTTGTTGTTCAAGACAAATTTCCACTGGTTGCCTTAAAACTCCTCAGACCCACGATAGTCGTACATGGTGCTGGTATGCATATAGCAGCCTGTATAGCAGCACTGTCAGGTTCAGTAACAGCTTCTACCCGGCTGCTATCAGACTGCTAAACAAAATGACACATCGCTGACTGTGCTTTGCTATCTCATCCATAATCAGGCAGCTGTTATGAAATATTGCAATATGCAATATTATTTATTTATGTGCACCTTAACATTCTCCACACTTCATACCTGTCCAGAAATTAATTATTAAAATTATGTTTTAGTTATATATCTATTTCAATTTATTTTATGTGTTTTTAACAGAGCTTTGCTCATAATTTAATTCTCTTTGCATCTTGGATGCTATGCTGAATGAAAATAAAATTGAATCTTGAATCTCCACAAACCTTCAGTGAGGCAAAAAATAAATTAACACATTGTGGAAATTAGTTTCCAATTTCACACTATGCTTTTATAACTATACTTTTATTAATTATAGCATTCAAATCTAAAAAAATATGGAGCTTTATTAAAGGACCATTGTGCAGGATTTAGTGGCATCTAGCAGTGAGGTTGCAGATTGCAATAAAATGAATACCCCTCCCCTTCAAGCGAGTAGAAAAACCTACAGTTGTCGTGAAACTTGTGAAAAGCCCTCTTTAGAGCCAGTGTTAGGTTTGTCCGCTATGTGCTACTGTAAAAACATGGTGGTGCAACATGGCGGGCTCTGTGGAAAAAGATTATACATTTTGGATTATACACTAATGAAAAGATTCCTATGAATATTTTATTCCATTTCTGACAAGTCTGAATCTTACACACTGCGTCTTAAAATGAACTTCTTATAATTGTATCACTTCAGAACTTGAATCAAATCTATTGGAGCCAAATTTTGATTATACTTTGTTCTGTCTTTGTGATTATACTTTTACAGTTCAAAAGTAGATCTCACCTTATTTAATCTTATCTAATCTTAATCCTTTTAATCTTTTAATCTTATTTAATCTTATTTAATCTCATTTTAAGCACAGTACTTCAGTATTTTGTTTCTCCCCTCTCAATTCTCCACTTAAATAAGAAAAGACTGTAAATAAGAACTTGTTCTTAAAGTGGAAATACACTTTTTTTTGCTTTAACTTATTATTATGAAGTAAATATTGATTGCACTGTGTAAAGGTTACAGAATTATTACTGCAACAGTGTCAAGACTGATTTCCTATAAACCTTACTTCTCACTATTACTGGGTACGATCTCCTGGGAAATTGGTAAATCTCCTTGGGGTTTACATAATGTATGTTTCCACTTTAATGGACTTGTTAGTTTAAGTAAAAGTTAATGAAAGCTTTGTTAAGCAGACTCTCTTCAACTGAGACTCTTTCTTTGTCTCAGTCACAAAGAACAAAATAATTACTCTCCTTGCTCCAAACTTATTTGGGTTGCAGGGATTTTTTCTCACCTTTTGCAAATGAATCAGCCAAATTGACTGTGTATGATTTATTTAATACCTCATCCTTTTAGAATGAGTATTGAGTTCAATCGTTGTTCTCTTTGTAAGTCACATGTTTTCTTGTATTGACTCAGAGGTGGTGAGAATCACTTTGATCGCTAAGTTGAATTGAATTAGTTTTGGTAGCGGTGAGTGCAACACCTTACACTTTCAAAGTCCATATACAGGATATATTATACAGGATATTGAGCTAGCAGCATGTCTCTATGGAGGGTAATGTCGATCAGCTGATTTGTCCACCACTTTGGTCCGACCAAAGACTGAACCAATCTCTCACATTTTGTCTTATTAAAAGATATGTGCATTTGAGCAGAATAAAGTAGCTCTGAAACAACAAGTCAATCATTAAAAAATAGACAGAATTTTGACAACCAAATACATTTTAAGCCATTCATCAAGAAATCTTTTGATTGCCAGTTATCTAGTTGACATCCCTTGTTTGCAAAAACACATCCTCAAATTTAAATTTCTCTCCTCTCCTGTGGAGCAACAAAGACTTTGTATGAAAGACAGATTCTAGGGGGAGCACAAAAACAAAAGCTCTGAGAGGTGAAGCAACCTTTTTTTTCTTGGGGTTTAATAAAATGATGGATGAAAGTAGTGAAAGTGTTGGAAAAGGAAAAATGGGTTAAGAAATAGAAGTTCCATTATAAGGGCTCTTCTCTTGGAAAGTAAAGAAGTGCTGACTCAGCAGAGACCTTTGCAATCACCTTCTCTCAGTCCTCTGCACCTACGCACTCTCACAATGTGAAATACTCTTCTCACTGTATGCTATCATCGTCCTCCATACAAAAACAATATATACAGTGTTAGGCTGGGAGCTGGCAAACATCCCTCGGTTTTATCATGGGAGCCTGACAGATGGAGACGCCGTAAAACAGAGAAAGTTTCTGTACGACACTCAGCTATTTTCTCACAATAAAATTAATCTTAGGACAAAACAGCATAGGGAGCAATCTGAGCCACAACTTTTGTATCAGGGGCAAGAGGCTCCAGTAACATATAGCAGTAGCAGTAGCAGATTCACTAAGTTTGACCAAGAAAAACAAGCTGCATCATTCAGATAACTCGCTTTTTGTTGTTTTGACTCTCCTATAACATAATTTTAAGTCATCACATCAGGCTGTAATCAGGTTGCTGTAATTGAAAGCAAACAGAGGCACTCAAACAGACGAGTTTAAAGGTATCATCCAACACCAAAAATCGATGCATGTGCTCTCCACGTGCCATTTTCTGAGGCTAAAATCTTTTTGAGAGAAAACAATGTAGAAAAACTGTGAGGCTTCTAATGACTATGGTTAACTTTTCCTCCATAAATCAATAATGAAACCATTAAGCCTCATTGCCCAAAACATCTTTAGAATAGATACACATTCAAGTTTTTTGTTGAGCTCCAGAAAATGATTTGAAGATATAATGCATGACTTCTTTGACATGGATTCTCTCTCTTGTCTATAAAAGCTCTTCAGGGGTATCACAGTTATCACACAGACATGTTAAATTACCGTAAGGGTGTTTGTGTGTGTGTGTGTGTGTGTGTGTGTGTGTGTGTGTGTGTGTGTGTGTGTGTGTGTGTGTGTGTGTGTGTGTGTGTGTGTGTGTGTGTGTGTGCGTGTGGGTGGGTGTGCGTGCGTGCGTGTGTGTGTGTGTGTGTGTGTGTGTGTGTGTGTGTGTTTCAGAGGGCTCTCCGTTCAGCTGGTGGCTCGGTGGTCCCGGATCCGGACATCTCCAGACTTATTGGGGCGGAGCTCAGCCAAGCAGCCAGCAGTGCGCCTGCGGCCTGCAGGGCGACTGCGTGGATCCACAACATTACTGCAACTGTGACGCCGACCGCCTGGAGTGGTACTAAACTTTATAAATACGTAGACAAGTTTATGATTTCTATAAGATGAAAGATTAGCGCTAGTTTGCTCTTGTTTGGGGCGTTGATGTTTTTTTGTGTCCATGTGGTTTAGTCAAATTTAAAGGGGTTAAAATTTGAAAATTGTGGTGTAATCATAAAAAAACTTTTGACCAAATAATTCAATTTGCTTAAAAACGCTAAATTCTCAATAAAACACCATATCAACTAGTTTGGCATGATCTTACATTATAACTTTTTTATATTAAATAAAGGTAATGGAATGCAATTGTTCTAAATATTCAATTTAGTCTGGGGAATTATGGATATCAGGAACCATTTCAATATACTGTACACTACAGTGCACTGTAGGTGGATAAAATATTTAATATTTATCATTCTTTTGTGGTTACACCATTTGACATTTTCAGGAGCATTCAGTCTTACTTTTGTTAAAAAAAATGGTGCAGATGTCATTTCAAATTACATAAAACCAACAAAAATACAGAATGTACATTTTTAACAAACCCAATCCTGCTTTTAAGACAATTTTTTAAAGATATTTTTTAATTGAATCTGTTGTCAGGGTTGACGGGCAAATACATGCCAATTATTGCAATCCAGTACAAAAGCTTTTATAGTGTCTTCTTTTTATCATCTCCCAGTCCAACCTGTCAGACTGCTCAATGCTCAAGTTACTGAAACGTTACTCATACATTCAAATAAACCAGTCTTTAATAATAAGTGTTTTATCCAGCATGACACCCCCCAAAATAGACTGTGTTTTATACACCAGTGCAACTTATACACCGGTTTTTACAGTAATTCTTGCCTAACAACAAAATTGACATGTAGATGATCCGAAGGCTGAACGTTGGTGGAAATGGATGAAGCCGCTCACTCGGCTGTCTGGAGTTTTCTTTTCTGGGGAAAAGTTGTGAGAAATCAGCAGAGATGGAGCGCTGAGTGTTGCTCACATTAACAGTGAAGAAAGCTTATTGATGCTCTTTTTAGTATTTATCAGTACAATCTGCTCGTTATGAAGCGTGATTATAAATGATTATACATTTATGTCAAAGTGTTAGTTTTAGTCACATCTGCTTCTACTCTCTTCCCTTTCTATGTTGTCCTCCTCCTCCTCCTCCGCCTCCTCCTCCTCCTCCTCCTCCTCCTTCTCTTCTTCTTTCTTTTTGTTCATCTTCCATGTCTTCATCTGCAATTACTCCAATTACTCCTTATTGTATTATTCTCATCCACTTCCATCAAATCTCTTCTACTTTTTCTGTTACTCGCCCCTCTTCCATACTTCCATATCCTGCTTTTTCTCCTTTTTCACCTTTTTCTTTCTATTCCATCTTTGTCTTATTGCTTCTTGCTTTTTCACTTCCATCTTCATCTGTTCCCCACCCTTCTTCTCCTTATTACTCTTCTCTTTCATCTCATTGTCTCTTCATCTTTCTCCTCCTCCTCCCTCGCCTTTTCCTTCTCTATCTCTTCCCTTCTTTCCTACTTTCCCTCCTTTTCTTCTGCTCTCTCTGTATTCTTATTCAACTCTTCACCACTTTTTCCTCCTCTTCCTTCTTCATTTCTTTCCTTTTATTCCTTTCTTCCTCATCCCTTATTCTTCCCATTCTTCTTCCCTCTTCCATTCCTTCATCATTTCTCCTCCTTCATTTATTTTTCTCTTTCATCTCATTGTCCTTTTCTTTATTTCTTTCTTACTTGTTCTCTTCTCTTCTTGTTATCCCTTCCTTTCTTTCCTTCCCCTTCACTCCTCTTCTTCTTCTTCTTCTTCTTCTTCTTCTTCTTCTTCTTCTTCTTCTTCTTCTTCTTCTTCTTCTTCTTCTTCTTCTTCTTTTTCTTCTTCTTCTTCGTCTTCTTCAACTCTTCTCCTCTTTGTTGCCCTCCTTTTTTTAATCTCCTCCACTTTTCCCATCCCTTCTTCTTCTTTTTATCTTTTCCCCTGCTTCTTCATCTCTTTGTTTCTTCATCTCTTCTTTTCCCTCCTTTTCCCTCTCCACCCTCTTCATCTGTTCTTCTCTTTCTTCTCACTCTCTATTCCCCATTCCCCCCTTCTTGTTCTCTTTTTAACTTTTCCCTTCTTTTTCCTCCTTCTTTTTCATATCGTCCCCTCTTTCTGCCCATCTTTTTGCTGCTTCTTCATGTCTTCCCCTGTTTATCTTCTGTCACATTGTCCCACTACTTTTTCTTCATCATCTCTTCTCTTCTATTTTTTCCTCCACTCTACCTCTTCCTCTCTTTTCCTCTGATTTCTCTTCTTCCTCTTTCTCCTCCAGGACTGAAGACTCTGGCCTTCTGATCCATAAGGAAACCCTTCCCATCCGATCTCTGGTGCTCGGTGACATCCAGAGGCCGGGGTCAGAGGCCGCCTACAGGGTGGGACCTCTCCGTTGTCATGGAGACAGTAAGTCCTGTTTACTGCTGTGGTTGCTTGGTTACGCTTGATGCAGACGTGACAGAAATCCTCAGACAATGGGAAATAATATCCAACCAATCAGCGATCTGTAACTATCAAGCAACAAATTATTAATAATAACTCATTATTTCTGCAAGGTGAATTTCTGAGGCCTGTTATTGATGTGGAAGTACAAGATAAAGTGTTTAATTTTTTGTTCCACCTGCCAATTATGTGCTAAACGAATTCCTCTGAGAACAGTAACTCTGACATCTAGTAGCTAATTATCATTAGCAGGACTGTTGCTAATGCATATTTCCTTTTAAGTTTTCACACTCCTGATTCTTGCCTCTCATTAAACGAGTTACAAGTTAAATCAAAGTAGCGTGCTGCTTTTCCTTCTTTCAATTATTTGTAATTACAGTCATCCTTTATAATCCTGAGTCAATAGATAAATAAATGTTTGGCATGATTAGTCAAACGTGTAACAGAAATCATTCCCTTGTGTTGGCTAATTAGCTGAGGCTCATTTGTTTGCTATGTGATTTTCATAAAGAAAATATCCACAGCGGGTTTCCATTGTGTGGTTTTTCAGAGAGTTTCTGGAACGCTGCTTTTTTCGACAAGGAGACGTCGTACCTCCACTTTCCCACCTTCCACGGAGAACTGAGTGCAGATATCTCCTTCCTGTTCAAAACCACTGCGTCCTCCGGTGTGTTCCTGGAAAACCTCGGCATCAAAGACTTCATCCGGATTGAGCTGAGCTGTGAGTGTGACCTGGAGGGTGGGGATTTAATCCGTATTAACGTGTGATGTGTCAGTAAAACCTGGAAGTGAAAGTCTTAATCTGGAAGGTTACAGACTAAATCTGTGTCAAACTATCCCAGGGGAGGAAATTGTTTATTTTAAATTGAACCCAGCAGCCTTGATCTTCTTGTCCGGACTGGGAATGTTGCATAAAGTATGTGATTATTAAGCATATTAATTAGATATCCATAAGTGTCCACATACTTTTGGCTGTACATTGCAGCATGTGTAACACAGATACTGTGGCTGTTTATGTTAAACTGCTACCTCAACCTTTAAGCCTACCCTAATTTGAGAATTGAGGGTTCTTTGCAGACGATAAATCTTGACGGAAAGTTCTGCATTTTGCAAAATGTCTTTATCTGCTTTCTTTCTGAGGATTTGATTAGACCATCGACATCTGTATCATGTTTGTGTGGCGTGTGTTTCACTTAGCTTAGCATACAGATTGCTGGAAAGGGGGAACCAGCTAGCCTGGCTCTGTCCAAAATCAGAAAATATCAATATTTAATGTTGACTAATTAACACAATTTATCTTGTTTGTTTAATCTAGAAAAGGAAATGTAAAAAAGACAAACTGGGATTTTTGAGTAAGATTGCTAAAAATAAAAAAATAAAAAGATCATAAAAATAGTACAATATAAGATACAAAAAAACCCCATAACAATAATAAATCACTTAAAAACACACAGAATACAAACACTGGGCACTATGAGGCGAGAAAAGACCACTTTAAATAAATGAGTCTTCAGAAGAGCGTTAAATAGAGTTGGAGCCACAACTTCACCTACTGATGATATAAGGATGGAGCAGGTGTCTGACCGTGAAGGGCTTTATATGTGAAAACGAGAACCTTAAAATGAATCCTTAACTTGATAGGAAGCCAATGTAAAGATGATAAAATTGGACCATTTTGTAAACGGTCCAGGGACGACTTGCTGACACAGGTGAAAAGGGAATTGCAGTAGTCCAGCTGGGATGATATAAAAGCGTGAATAATCATCTCTAGCTGAGTCTCGGACAATATTTCATGTATTCTGCTTAGCTAGCTATTGCCCACAGTGTGTGGCATTAAAATTATGTTGATGATAACCAAGAGGCTATTTTTTTTTAAATTTCTCTATGGGTAGCTTTCTTTGGTGAAGTGTCATTTACAATGTAAAAGAAGTAGCTACAAGATCCTTCTTTACAGTGTATGCAGTGTAGTATGAAGTTAAAGATTTATAGATGGTGCGTAGTGTTTAAAAAGTCCACTACATTAGTTTAGTTTGGTTGGTGTCTTGTCTCAGTTTGCATGTTTTTTAGAGATGAGGTTTGAAGGGACACACACAGAGAGTTTAACTCAGGAACAATGCAGCACCAACAGCCTCTCTCCTCAGGGAAATCATTATCGGTTCAGACTTGTTCCAACTCTGAATACTGCTGCTCTGTTGGCGGCTGCCTCCGATCGCTTTGTATTGTAACACTGTAGCTGAGCCTGAATACAATCTCTAAATGAAGTTACTGAAGGAAGCTGGGATAATTTTTCAGCTTGTTCTGAGCTCACAGAGTACATCTTTTCCTTCCAAAAACATGATTGAGGAGGGTTTGTTTGAGAGACGCCTACTGTGTGTTCTCAAAAAAAATCCTCTCCTTTTGTTTGAATGAATATAACAGGGATTTTGTGAGCTGAGCACTGAGCTGACGACTTTAAAACAACATAAAGAAAATTACATTTGAGTTTTCAGAATATTTAGTGAGTTAGGTAGAGATCCTGTTAAACATTTCATACCGTGGTAGCTAGTTTTAGGCCACTGTTTCATAATTTTGCTGTCTCCAACATTTACATAATTTACTCCCTTCCTGTTTAATCTGTCATCCCCCTAATCAGCCTCCACTCAGGTAGTTTTCTCCTTCGATGTGGGTAACGGCCCGCTGGAAGTTCACGTTGGGTCTAGCGCCCCTCTCAATGACAACCGGTGGCACCGAATCCGAGCCGAGCGGAACGTCAAGGAGGCGTCGATTCGACTGGATGAGCTTCCCGTCGTCACACAGGAAGCTCCTGCTGACGGACACTTTCACCTGCAGCTCAACAGTCAGCTGTTCATAGGTGAGGAGGAAAATATGTGTGAAGGCATTCATGTGTGGGGTGTGAGACAGAAAGACAGACGAGTCGAGAGTGAACACTGAACTCTTTTCTCATTAGCAGCAGTGTTGGTGGCTTTGATGTCTTTTTCTTTTTCTCCGTGTCTCTTCCACAAACACAAAAACACACCATGCAATGAATATGTATAAATGAACCTAACCAAGTGGTAGGGCTGGGCTATAAATCAATATAATATCAATATCGTGATATGTTATAGATACCATCTTAGATTTTGAATATTGTAATATCATGATATGGAATAAGTGTCTTTTCCTTCTTTTAAAGGCTGCATTACAGTAAAAATGTAATTTTCTGAGCTTAACAGACTCTTCTATTATCTGCCTTTATCCAATTAATCATTATATCCACATTATTGATGATTATTTATCAAAAAGCACCGATAGTCATCCCTACATTATTGCCAAAATATCGATATCAAGGTATTTTGTGAAAAATATCTTGATATTTGAGTCTGCCCATATCATCCAGCCGTGCCAAGTGGGTATGTCATTAAGTTAAGTGGGAGTCCACAGGTAGACCAACTTAGGAAAATGATGTGCTGTATTCACGCACAAGCTCAATCGAACATTACACAGATTCTGTACTAGACATCTGGCTGAGTAAAGTCAGTTTACTGTCCATTTTAACTTATTCAGACATTTGCATTCTCAGGTAATGTCTGGATAACTTCAGGATAGTGTATGTGTGAAAAGGGTTTATGAAACGTTGTACTGTATAGGGATATTTGTGTTTCCTGAGGGCTTTGGTTTAAAAAAAAAAAAAAGTGAATCTGCATACATACGAGCTAATTTAACCATCTGTGCCAGTATATTTTCCTTAAAAATGTAATTTATATACCATATATATATATATTTATAGAGCTGTGTGCAATCTGCAAATTTCAGTTAAACTTACAAAGCCATAAAACAGTAAAAATACAACAGTGAAGTTCATAATGGGCAGTTTTTTGTTGTCAGAGATGTAAAATTGACTCTCTGGTCATTTTTGAGGCTGTAGTTTGAAGTTTTGTTCAGCAAATATGTTTCTGTGTCCAGTTTTGACAGATGTTCCTCTTTCCTAATGCACTGTTTGGCATATAAAGTCACGACTTCTGTGTTTGTGACGGATGCACCAGTGATTCAGGCAGCAACACAGTGCATTGTGCATAACAATGGAGTCACATTTAGTTGAATACCAATTAGCAATGTTTGTCAGCTTTAATAGAGCACCGACAGGCAGCACTTTGACTGTGAGTGTTGCAGAAAGGTACCCAGCAAATTGAGGAGACGTTGTGTTAGTGAGAACCTGCACGAATCCAATATGTTTGATTTGAAATTTTATTGACATAAAGCTTCTCACTAGGTTTTAATTAAATATCAGCAACACATCTTTTTTTACAGACTAAATTTTGAATTACTGTATAGTTATTTTCCTTGACAGTCATTTTATGACATGAGATTCACTAAAGTAATGTTGCTGTTTGATTACTTGGCAAAGAAGTAGAGTCCAACTCCTCTGGCTTGAAAAGTGCTGCTGCTTCACTCATGCTAAGCTGTTATTGACAAAATGCTCTGAGCAGTGCTAAATATATAAGTATGCCAATACGGCACATGTATACTTGCCTTTATTTTGGGAGTGTAGCACTGTATATCTTACAGTAAAGTAAATAGATCAGCAGCCGGTTGTACAGTAGCACGTGATCCTCCAGACGTCTGTGTATCCCTTCAGACTGGGATTAAACCCTCAGAAAAGGCTAAATATGCTCGCTTTCTTAAACATATGCTAATCTGCTATTGGTGCAATCCCTGCTGTCTGATAAGCAGTATTGGATATGAGAAGTCCTGAGTCTACACATTTATTCTTTATGGTTTCTAACACCTTCTTAATCCACAGTATGAACTTCATATAGACTGGGATTCAAGCCCAAAGGCAGCACAGTTCACAGGTCTGACGTCCTCCCACAGAGTCCTAGATAGTGTAAAAGGGAAATAAATGGTCTTTTTTGAAAGTGCTAAACTGCTATTGGCTAAATGCCATCGACTGCTCAGCAGTATTGTATATATAAGTGCTGAGTTGACAGTAATCGCATTCAATAAATAAGCATGCTGCAGGGAGCACAACTTTCACACAACAACTTTCTCAATTGCTCACAAATTAGCACAAAACTGCAAGATTGACCTTTACCAAAGAACATGAAAAGAAGCCTGATGAATATTGGCGGCAGATTCTTTGGTCTAATGGAACCAAAATAAATGTGTTTGGATGTTTGATGTGGAGATGGCCTGGACCACCTCACTGACTGCACAGTGCCGACCATGAAACATAGAGGTGGGAGTATGATAATATGGGGCTGCATGACCGCAAAAGGTGTAGAGGAGACACATATTTTGCAGGTGGAATATGTTACTGAATTAAAATATAACTCCCAGTCTCAAGAAGGCATTTTCCTACATGACAATGATCCCAAACACATTGCAAAAGAGTTTTTAAAGAAGAAAAAAGTAAAAACTAGTAGAGCAATAAAAAAAAAAAGCAGCTTAAAAATAATTGTCTGTGAAGAATGACTGAAAATCTCTCCACAAATGTGGGCAAGACCAGCATCATCCATGGCCACGAGGATCTAATACGTCATCAAAAATAAAGGCGGAAAATAAAGGAATGGAGTCTCACTTATAAAGGGTTAGTTAGTTAGTTTTAATATGGACCTTTCATTATAGTTTAATTAGTTAAACATTCTGTTATTCAATTGAATTGGCTCAAGTCTTCTTGGGTTTTGTCTAAAAGGAAATAAAATGCATCAAATAGGGTGTACTCAGTATATATAATGTGTGATCTGATTTCTTTCTGTGAGGCTATCTAAATAATCTGTAAACGAGCCTAAAGCTGTACATTCTTAATCAGTCGCGTAATTAACAATCAGCAAGATGGGAATCTCCAATACAAACTTCATCAATACTCCATCTCTGTTTATCTTCATTGGTTCAATTCTACAATTCAGATCCTTTATTTGACCTCTCACTCCATCTGGACATCTGTAAGAAAAGAAAAAATCAATTTGTTATTAGGTTTTATACTCTACAAATATTATGTACGTCACTTCATATCAGTAAGCACACACTGCGGATGAAAAACAAACCAATAAACACTGATGAGATTGGTTGAAGGCAGCAGCAGAGAATTGAGGGGAATATTGATTTGCTGAATGTGTATAGCTGATAATCCACTCTGAATAGCTGGTAGGTCACCACCTTCAGTCTAAATGCATATATGTTTACCTCTGAATTATCAGTACAGTACACTGCAATAAATTGAAATGTACTGGTATTTATTCCCCGATTGGTTTAGATGATTGTAGTACAAATTCTGACTCGACTATCCTCAGAGGAGCGAGACTCAAGCGGCATCGAGGTCTAATTGTTTGGGGAATAAAACTACCGATAGTCACAGGTTTGATCTCTGTTAGTGTGTCTCATCAGCTGAATGTTTAAAACCAGCTCCCTTGGGAAAAGGGAAGCAACATAAAACCAGATGTTAAGGTTGAAATAAAAATCATTTATTAGCCAAAGTTAGATTAAATTATAATAATACAAAACAAAACAAAAAGTATAAATAAATAATAAACCAAAAAAGAGTAGGCTGAAGCATATGCTTATAGCACCTACCTTCTGCCATTAATTATTCAATAGATTCCAATGTGTATAACAAACCCAAAACATCCACAACAATGAGCTATAATGCACACACAACCATACAGTCTAACAAAAAGTGCTAGGTGCAGAAACAGTAAAACAAAGAAAACCAGCCCTGGCCCAGAATCTCGATCCAGGTCACAAACACACTAACAAGAAGCACAGCACATCGTAATAAACTCTATATCCAAATTCAAGAAGTGGCGTGAGGCGAACTGGCCACTCTGATCCAGTCTGGCAAAACTGACAAAACACATACATACAAACATTAAAATCAAGACAGACAAGTGAATAAGAAAAAAGATATTTATTATAATGCAATGAGAGAACCAAATATCATCCCAGAACGGCTGCAATAAAATTAGACCCCACCCCCCATGAAGTCCAGATTCTGGTGGTGGTGATTGCTGATGAGGCGGATTAGAAGATGGCAGAATGAAAGATGGACTGCAGATCCTGTGGCGATTGGGCAGAGGTGGTGGGGTGCACGTAACAGCTGTAGGTCAGACTGAAGCAAAAACAAAGAGGCATATTTTAAAAGAGCGAGAGTAGATGATAGGCTAACAATGAAGTGTGGCGTTTTGCTATTGGTTGCCGTGAGAAACATGCGACAAATCAATTTAATTGACTGCAGCTGGTTCAAAACTCTGCAGCCAGGTTTTTAACAGGTAGTAAGAGAATAGACCATATCACACCAATCCTTGCTGCCCTTCACTGGTTACCTGTGAGTTTTAGATTTGATTTTAAGATTTTACTGCTTGTTTTAAAAGCTTTGAATGGTCAGGCTCCTGTCTATATTTGTGATGCTGATAGGAAGAGAGAGAGAAGGGAATGACCTGCAACATAGGTCCCTAGGCGGATTTGAACCTCGCTGTGAGTCTGATCGCTGCCTGAGATGGATCCTAGAGGATCCTACTGAAATTTCTTTAATCTCGTCTCGTCACTAGAGAGGACCGGGCCTTTGCCTGGAGATCTCAGGCAGGCTAACTCAGTGTCATCTTTTAAATCTCTTCTTAAAACTTTTATCGTACCTTTTCTCAACTGTTGATATTTGTTGTGTTATTATTATTATTATTGTTTTTATTCTGGATATTTTATTTGCATTCTGTTTTTACTGTTAAGCTCTTTGTAACTTTGTTGCTATATACTTTACTTACTTATTTCGGTGCTATATAATAAGTTATTATCATTATTATTATTTTATTAGTAGTAGTAGTGGTAGTAGTATTATAAAGACTACGCCCTTTGGACATCGACAACTAAGAAATGAAAGCATGCATGAGATACAAGGCTGGAAAAGTAATCCCCTGATGCCTTTATGAATTAGATTCCTCCTGACTGAACTTTCTTTAAGATTCATATACACACACATGCAGGGTTGTAACACTGAGCACAAGAATATAACACTGAGTTCAATCAAATATTTACTGTGTATTTAATCATAACACAAGTAAACCAAGGGTGTGTCCATGGAGAAAGACACTGAATCACAAACTGAAAAACATTGTCTTATAAACTCATCCTTGTTTGCCCTAACTCATCCTCGCTTTTAAAGATTTTTTGGAATTCAACAACAATTATTTTCAGATATTTCTCCCAGACGTGACGTCAGTACTGACCTTTAAAGATTCAATGCATTAACTGTGATCTAAGTTTTAGTCATTTGAATTACTAATTATTTCTGGCTCTGATTTACTGTAAAAAAAAAAAAAAAAAAAAAAAAAAGGCCTTTAAAGATCATTTAACCTTCATGATTCATGATTCAGTCCACCAGCTTTTACTGGTATAATGATTCATAACAGTCCTATATTCAAACCTTGGTCATATGATTACTGACCTTATTTTTTTAAGCCCTTTTTTGTGTCTTTCAAAGTCACCCAGTTAGTAAATGCAGGCTTTCTCTTAAAAATATGTTGTTTCTAAATTTAAGATGACATACCTGGGTGATATTGTTTCCTCAAACTTGACAAAACAGAACATACTGTAATAACTCACCTGTTATTACAGTATTTTTCATGACTAAAAAATAAGATCTTAATGTATAACATCAGTTATAAATGTTACGTTCCCTTACTGTGTTTTGGGCTTGTTGTGTGACTGTCCAGCTGCACAGATTGATTACTATGCACACATACACTATCTTACTGTGTTCAGTTCATTCATGGGCACACAATCTTTCCCTGTGGACAAAATATTGAGTTATTTGCAGCAGTGGCTTGTTTTAAATTCATTGACCGTCCTCCCTGCCTGCATTGTATTTATACGTCTTGATGGTGTAAGGCAAACTGTTCCACTGTTTGAATTATAAGTCACTGTGTTGGTTTGTATAAATTCATAAGCCATATTTCAATATACACTGTATTTATGAGCCACAATACTGCCTGGCTTTATATGGCAGTGAATTCCATTGTTTTGATTAATAAACCATGTTATTGCCTTGCGTGGATTTATAATCCACTGCATTGTTCATCTTCCAATTCCTCCACTGCTGTTAATATTGTAGGTGCTAAAAATCCATGTGCAGCAATTTTTGAGCGAGCTTGTGATGAATGCAGAAATAATTTCCTTTGTGAAGGTTTATGAGTTAGTGTTTTGGCTTGTTTGGATAGTTAAGCCTTTGTTTATTTGTGCTGCATTGCTTTCTAATGACTGATGTTCTCACAGAGAGTTTATTGCTCACTGCCGCCGCGCAGACTTAAGCCCCCTCCTCCTCTACAAGGATTTTGTTGATTCCTTTGGTTTTTGCCTCACATATCCCCTCAAAGTATTGATGTCAGATCATTGGATAACGTATAATGTAAGCAACGCTATCCTGAGAAGTCAGGGTTAGCCGGTAATCTTTTGTTGGCTGATGTGCTTTTGCTTCCTCCTGCAGCCCTTCTCGCAGAGCCATATTTGAGATTCCTTCTGGTTTCAAATCACAGTGTAAATAGTTTAAGGTTTATGATGTTATTAGGTGTTTTTTCATACTTTTCCCCCCCTGTTTGCTGCATCAAAGCAAACCACACTCTACGCATGTAACCGGTGGTGGTTGACGTGCCATGTGTGTGTGTTGTATAGATGCAGCAGCAGAGACTCAGGTAGGATGATTTTGAACGCGACCTCCGTTTATTCTGATAACTGATCAGAGAAACAAACAACAAAATCCTCCGGTCAATAAATCATACGAGCCCCTACACAAATTAAATGACACGAAAACATGTTAGCATCCTATACAAAACTGAAGCTAACAAACAAACAGAAAAGACGCCCATGGATTGCAGTTGAGGAACCTTATAGTGGGGGGGGTCACACAGAAATGAACGTCGGGGTATAAACAAAAACACTCACACGTTTCACTTAACTGGAGAGCAATAAGTCAGGTATGCAACAGTTTTGTGTAATTATAACAATACCACTGAACTCAAAACATAGAATATAATTACTAATAATAATGATAATAATAACATAATTAACTCTGTTACACTGTCCTAGATGGATGTCTTGCGCCTCAACTACACTGTATCTGTTTTATCAGATAAAATCCTGTTCACACATGTTTGGACTGTGATTCTCCTCTCACAGCTGAAGTTGTTATTTATGTGGTTGACGCTTCTGCTGTTTCTGATTTTTGAATTAATAGTTTTGCTTTCCAAGCTTTATATCAGGGCATTTCCTTTTGATGAATACTTTGATCTGCAATTCACTAATTGGTTTCTGTTCACTTGCGTAAGCTCACACTGCACACAGTCTGCATCTCATACTAAGTGTAAAAGTTTGTAGGAGCTGATGTTGTAGAGCTGAATATAAAGTTGAAATTCTCTTGAAGGCCCCACTGATGCTCCTTCGGTCTGAGGTGGAGTTGATCTGTGTTCGGGTTCTTTGATGTTTGCGGTGGTTAACACCCCCACTGCTCTGAAAGCCTCCCTGTTAGGAGGGTTTGTTCTCTAATATCCGTTTGCTGCTTTTGTTTTGTTGCTTTGATCAGAAATGGTGGTTTACAGGGATTTGTCTCTGAGCCTCATCGGAATCACCTGTTTCATGAAAGCCCAAACACTGCTGCATTAACCTTTCCACCACTGCTCATCTGTCAGAGTTATAGAGTGGGAGCAAAGCGGAGGGAGCAGCCGGGGTTTTGAATAAGCAGCAACTACCACAGCATGAGGCTGAAGCCAGTGTGAAAGTACCTTAAAGTGCAATGCTACCTTCTCCTTAGAAATACTAAGTCAATCATTTTTTTGCCAACCAGTCATTAGGGTCTCACTTGCTAAGTTTGGACATTCTAATAAGTGTGCTGGTGATCACTTTGAAAGTTATTGCTTATTAATATGATTTCAAGACTTTGATGTCTGTCGTTGTAGGTGTTGATTGATAGCTGTGATTGACAGTTGGCTAACCCTCTGCTCTCCCTAGAGCTCCAGGAGTCGCACTGAGTCAGACTGTTGTCGTAATATTTCGGTAACTTTTATTGATTGCTATGCTTGCCCTGTTAGCACAATTTAGCAAAAGAAGCTAACGATAGCCTAATCAATCTAGCATCTACTTTGCTCCGAAGTAGTGGGGCGTGTTGACTTTCACACTCTGGAAACACCTCGGACCAAAGAGAACTTGTTTGGAAAGCCTTGTCTCTAAATGGAAGAGATAGCGCTGACCATAAGCTGCAACGCTGGGCTTCAAAGTGGAGTTGGTATAGCAGGGAGGCTGAGGCTCATGGGTATTGTGATAAAAGTGATTTGCAATAAAAAAAGTCAAAGCTCCAACAACACTTGTAGTATAGAACAACGTTATTGTTAGACCAACACAATTTGGCTTGCAGCCTTCATCAGGTCATCAATGTAGGGCTGGGCAATAAATCTGGCTTTTTATTTGAGGTGGAATTGCACATGGAAGAAGTAGTGTCTATGTTTACATATGTTTTGGTGTCTGGGAGTAATCAACTAAAGTATATGCCTCCATTATGGTGCTAAAACTATTTAAAGTGATTTTGGGCAATTGCATCTGCTGCCTGACTTTAACAGTTTAAAAAAGGTCTTTTAGTTGCCTGTTAAATTGAATCATTAATGCAGAAAAGTAATAACCAGATTACGCTCGCCATGATTATGGTCATGATTAACATACGAAAATAATTTACATAAGAAGGGCGATCAGTGCCTTAACGAGGAAAAGTCACATTATTAGAGTGCATACGAGGGCGGTCAGGCCGTCACATCCATCAATGATTATTTAAAGATTAATAACTCCCAGGATGAGACTCTGGCATTTCTGAATTACAGTCATTTGCAGTTTCCTCAATCTTAACACTTCAATGTTGAACAATGATTTTCAGTAGACTTAATAAGAAAGAAAATCACTCTTTGTTGTGTTATATCAGAGGAAATGTTGAGGCAAGTTTCATATCCTGTGTTGCTTAGCTGGTTCAATAATTTATATGAGTTGAATCAGAGCACAGACGGGAGGCCTGGAGGAGCGTCTAACAGAGCTCAGTGATTTATGGGTGTGAAAAGCTGCTGCTGCTGCCGAACAATACGAAGTTGTCAGCCTCAAACTCTGAGAGCAAAGAGCTGCAGAGTCTGAGCTCTGAGCACAATAAGAGTCTCAGCCTGTGATCTTTGCAGAAATAGGAGGTTGTCATGTTTGAACTATGTGAACAATAGGTGACCATGCTACATCTCAAAGAGAATGTACAGTGTTTGAACTTTTGTAGCCGAAGTATTGACGAATACTGAAACGAGCGTACGCCGCACGTCCTGCCCGACAGGCAGTCAGACAGCGTGCCAATCAGCCAGTTATCCAGCAAGCGCAGTATCAGGCAGACTGACAGCTTGTTGCCTCATCGCTCGTTTCATCGTTGTTATTTCATGAAAAAAAAAAAGTGTTGAGAGTTGTTGAGAGCCTCTGGGAGAGCCGAAGTGACACATGGATGTGCTGGAGATGACAGCAGGAGGAGAGATGAAAAATATAGAAAGAAAGAAAAAATACAGACTCTTCAACACACAAAGAAATGAGAGCAGGGCAGGAAGACAGAAGACAGAGTGTGTTGTGGTGTGTTGTGAGTCGATTCTTTAGACACGATTATTTGATATTTCTTTGGTTTGGGAGCTGTGTCTTTGTTTCCTAAGCTTCCTGCTATTGTTTGTTGAAATGTAAAATGTTGGTGCCACAGAGGCTTTGCAGTTGTTGGAAATAATCCTCATAGTAGCAACCACAGTTCTCATCATCACAGTGCTATAAATATGGCAAGAAATGAAGTGAGTGTAGGTCCGTTCAATAATGTGAGACACCAAAAATGTATTGGAATGAAAAAAGGCCACCGGGAGACTTTGTTTCCATTCAAAAACTTGAGATTTCCTTCGAAATTATCCAAATGTAAGTGTTTTTCAAAATGATTCAAATGTATTTTCACACTAAGTGTTTTCAATTAGCCTTAATAATACTGACCAAAAGCTTTAGTCAGTTTTTAATATGTCGGTGACAATAAATTTCAGAGGTGACACATTTTCGCCAAAAGCATGAAATCATTCACCAATATATCTAACAACAAATGGAGCTTTTGAGCTTCAAGAAGGGCTATTGAAGCTAATACAGAGGTAATCTTTTTAACTAGGATGAAAAATTATTCTAATTGAAGGCTGAGAATTTGACTTTGTACTCACGGACAAAAATGATCAGCTTAATGTGTAAAATGTAAATGTAATGCTAATGTCATGCAATGTTTTTATGTTTTCAGGAGGCACAGCGTCCAGGCAGAAGGGATTTCGGGGATGTATTCGCTCTCTGCAGCTGAATGGTGTCACCCTGGACCTGGAGGAGAGAGCGAAGATCACGCCAGGGGTTCGACCCGGCTGCCCAGGTCACTGCAGCAGCTACGGCTCGCTCTGCCAGAACCAGGGTCGCTGTGTGGAGAGAGCCAGCGGCTTCCACTGTGACTGTGGACTGTCTGCCTTCACTGGAGTCTTCTGCCACACAGGTACACACATACAGTACACATACACATCCAGGTTAATCTTTCCAGTAACAAATGACTTTGGTAGAAACTAAATGTCAAGTAAATACACAACACAACCCTTTATGCAGCCCCGCAGTTCAGCTTCTGTCTGAATTAGGGATGTGCATGAGGCCATTTTTTCATGGTTGACTAATTGGTGGGTTTAACCGACAACTAACAGCAAATTTGCTGCAAAATTTTTATAGATCAAGTGATTTTTTTAAAACCTCAAGGTGGTTGTAAGTATTTGATATTCAGCAGATGGATTTTGGGTGTAGTATCCCTTCACCTGCCTCAGCCTCTGTAGGAGAGCCGTCTACTACAAGCTGCATAGTGTCATATTATGTCTCCATCCTGTCTCTCCAGCCTCTCTGCTTTACACTTACTGTAGTTGGCTCATATACTGTTTCTCACCATCCAAGTTTACGATGTTTTGATGTTATATCTCAGCTCGACGTTTCATTTTTCCATTTTCTTTTTTTTTTTGCTGGAAAAACAGCAAAGCAATATAAAACACTGGCAGCTGTGGGCCAGACCCCAGTTCCTACAATAGAGACATAAAATAGCAACAAAACAAGACAAATGGAAAAAAGATAAAACATTTAGGTTAGACAAAAAAAAAGAAAAAAAGTTGGACAAAAACAACAACAAAACAGAGGAACAGATCTTATTTAAGAGTGAACTTTCAATAACAGAAGACAACAGACAGCAGAAAATCATAAGAAAAAAAGTAGAGACAGGTTACACAGAATTCAAAAGGAAAAATAAGATTGATCATTGAAACCTTGCAATTTAGATTGAGAAGGTTCAAAGACTCGACAGGATATTTCTTAGTCTTTCACAAATGAATACTTATCATCTGTGTCTCCATAGAAATGACTTCTAATCGCTCTTATAGAGTATAGACAAAGTTATTTCTGTAGGGACTGACAGGTTGAATTGACTCTAAGGTCTTTAATACGGAGCCAGAAGGATGGAAATACAAATAGAACTGAAAATGTGAAGTCTACCTGTGTAGGTGTTTCGCTGCTGTTGTCAAAAGGTCAAGGATCTATATTGTGACAGAAAGTCTTTAACTGCGCTTCAAACTCAAGAAGCACTTAGCTGCAACGTGGGATCAAAGGTTTGATGCAGATCTGTCTGAGACATTCATTTGATTAAGTTTATTTTGATTAATCAAAATGATCCTGATGATCCTCCTCCCCCCACCAACTGCTTATCTTCTTTATCTAACCACATCATTCAGAGTCAGGTATTGATGCACATTTTGTTTTTGAAATCTTTCGCAGTGAATCACTTTTAACTGTGTTCAGTATTTTAAAAAGTTAATCTCTGCTGCTTCCCTAAAAAAAACAATTAAAGCAATGACTCAACAGTTCTAAAGATTGTTTCCTGTGATGAGATCTTTTTTTTCAACTCCAATCTTTATATTCTCTTACAAACTAATCAGACTTTGCAAAGTTTAGAAACTCTGTAAAATACTCGACTGTGCTTTGTTTTGTTGTCAAATACAGAAAAAGGTTTCAAGGTAGAACCTGTTCATCTACTGTAGGAAAAAAAAAATTCTCAAAGATGTCAGAAGAAATTCATGATTACTGGATAATACTGAAATTATTAGTTGTCAGTTAGTCAGTGACAGTTTTCATGATAAACTATTTAGAGTTAAAAAAATAATGGGTATTGTTTTTCAGGTACAATTAACAGTGTAAAGACGTCACTTCCTACTATTTGTCTTTATCGGATGCTAGAGGTTAGGTGCTCACAGTTTCAATAAAAAAGAATCCTTAGATTAATTGGTAATTCACAATGTAATTATGAGATGAAAAGTGATCTTTGGTTAATGTTTAGCACATTTCCAGAAGTGTTTTTCAATGTGCTCTGTCCCTGTTACAATACACCAATTAATAATAGACTGATGAATCATTGAAAATAAATATTCTTACAGATGTAAGACCTGTAATCAAGGCATACAGTTGATCTTATCACTAAAGGTTTGCGTGTGTAAAAATGTGTGTAAACTTGACATCACCCACAAAAAAAATCTGAAAGTTGATTTACTAACGGGGCGCACTGAGGTTTGCGTCTTTCAAATGTGGAATATGATATGCGCTACGTTTACCATAATGAATATGCAATGTGGGACGTTTTAAGCCCAGCGTGCAAAATACAGGGAGGAGAAAATGCAAATATGTTATTTAACACAGGCATTGTGATTTACCAAACCCTAAGGTAATTTTGCTGAGGGTAACTGCGTCTATAAATAATACGTTTGGAGGGCTGTTGTGGAGAGGAGGAGACAGTGACACAATGACAGAATACACAGAGAACAGGTTTTTTCCACCTGTGTTAATATCTGTTGCACTGCACACGCAATTTAGTACCTTTTATTTGGGATCTTAGTAAATAAGGCCCTTAGTCTTTGTGTTCATCAACAACAAATCCAACATCTTTCAAAACCCAAATTCTGTCCTCCTTACTCCAGAGTTGTCTGCCAGCTTCAAGTCGGAAACATCTGTCAGCTACACCTTCAAGGAGCCGTACGAGTTAAGCAGGAACAGCAGCGCTCTGCCGTCCTCCATCTACTCTGACATGACTCTGAGAGGAGAGAACATCTCCCTGAGCTTCAGGACCAACCAGAGTCCCGCTCTGCTGCTTTACGTCAGTTCCTACTACAGAGAATACCTGGCTCTGCTCATCAACAAGCACGGTGAGGAGGATGAGCCAACACATTCTCCTTTATTTGAAGGAGTTTGTTTTTTTGGCTGGTGTTCAAGCTTGAGGTGGAGTCTCTTCTTCCTTTATATTGGTGTCCTCTCTTGTCTGTTTTGTTCTTCTTGGTGGCTTTTATTTATCTGAATGCCTTTTGAACAAGTTTATACAAGTTTGAGGATAAGTTTTTTTATCTTTATCTATCTTCATGCTTCCTCTCTCCTCCTTCTTTCACCTTTTATGCAGTTACCCTCCTGCTTTTCTCATTCTTCGTTGTAATTACTCCCCTTTTGCCTTGTCTCATCTTCTCTTTGTTCCATTTGTTTTGTTCTCTTCTCTCACTTTTTATCCAGTTTTTATCAGAGATTAGGAGATGCAGGACAGTTTCATTTCCTCGCTCAACTTTTACCAATTACTTGGCTCTCCTTTGTCTACTCCCCATCTTCTTCCTTCCTATTTTAGTCATCTTCTCCTGATATCGACCTCTCCTCCTTTCCTGCTCCCTCCTTCTCTCTCCCTCTTTCCCCTTTTGCTCTCAAGCTTTACCAGAACTATCCGGATCTGTCCGATTTTTTCCTTTTCTTCGAATTCACCCCGTCAGCTTCGACTGCCTTTTAATCTGTCCAGCTGGGCTCGACTCTTATGTTTTATCTCGGGCTGAAAAAAAAGAAAAGAAAAGTTCACTCATCTTATCACTGAGACCTGAGGCTGCGAGGGTGGGCTGCTAATGGTGTCTTGTTGAATAAAACAGCCAAAAAGCTGATGTGTTTTTATAAACTTGTGTGTCAAATGATTATGTTGTGAGCTTGGCTTTTTAAGAGTAGTAGGTGGCACTTTGAAGGATCCAGGAGCCTAATAAAATCAGCACTTTGCTTCTAGTTTAGCTGTAAATGGATTTTTTCTGGTGTTTATGACTCAGAGGAAGCTGATGGACAGCAGGGGATTAAGGTTTCACGCTGACTGTGGAGTCGTCAGGTAAATGCACTTATACTGAAGTGTCCTATTAAATCCCTTGAAAGCTTCCTCTTGTTTGCCCTAAGATGCTTCATTTCTTTTTTACACTCCACTGCAGTTTTCCATCCTCAGCCCAAACACCACCTCCTAAAGCCTCTTTTCAAGAATGAATTTTTTATCAGAAGATCTTCTTACAACAGCAAATTACTCATTTCAAATTCTATTTACCTCTGTAGGAAAATAGGGGTAATATTGCATATTGTGCCTGCTGTGAATATATACTTTTTTAAAAAACAGCCTGTAATTCCTCCCTTTTAGCTGTAAGGTCTGCAGACATAACCTGGCTTTGGTTACATATGCACTTAACAATTGGCGCATAATTCATTAGATTTAATAAGATTACTTGTGTTATTGATCGATTTAAGATGCTAACAGGATTAAGAATGAGTATATTCGAGGGACAGCTCAGGTTGGACAGTATGGAGACAAAGCGAGAGAAACATGCAGAAGATGGAGCTGCCAGGCAAGAAGAAGGTAAAAGAGAAGGTTTGCGGATATGGTGAGGGAAGACATGCAGGTAGTTGGTACGACGGAGGAAGATGCAAAGGACAGGAAGAGATGGAAACTGATGATCCACTGTGACGACCTGGGAACAGCCGAGAGAAGAAGTTTTGTTATTGATAGGGAATTAGCTCTTATCCTCTGATTATAGAAAAGTTAATTATTAGAAAAGCCACTTTTTAAAAATATTGCAAATCATCTTTGAGGATTAAATATGTGTTTACCAAGATTATAGGTTACAGGAACAAACAAGACAAAAACTTTACTTAGAACTTTGCGTGTTTGAAATGATAGTGTTGTTTTAAGCTGAAATGTTCATTTCCGAAAGTGTAGTGTGTCCATCTTTGTGAGACCAGATTCGTAACCCCTGTGGTTTGATGTGCACAGATAAGCTGGAGGTGCGATACAAGCTGGACAGCAGCAGAGAGGCTGAAGTGTTGACGAGCAGAGTGAGGAGTCTGGCCAACGGACAGCTACACACTGTTACCATCAGGAGACTGACGGACTCTGTGTCTCTGCAGGTAACAGACACTTCTAATATTATCTTCATTCATATACAACTAAAATAAGAGCCTCAGCATGTTTTATTTGTAAAGACTGTACACTCTTCGACCAGTGGGGGCAGAAATAGTCTCAAACCACCTGACACATTTAAATCCAAAGTTCAGTCTCCTTTTAGCTCCGTTTTGGTCTCCACCAACAACAACCTATGTACCCAGGCCATAACTGACTAATGTATAGTTTACTTTTGATTGAGGTTATGCAACTAAAACTACTTTATCATCCTGAGACCCGAGCTTTTGTTTGGTATGCATTTTTAATTTCTCCTAGATATTTGGGATCAGTCGAACCTTATAAGTACAAAAACTAAGGATTGTCTTTGAACAGGAAGTAGTTTTTTGAAAAAAATAATGTCCTCGTATGGGAATAATGCATTTATTTTACTGTATAATACAATTACTTCACCAGGGTATAAAACTGTTTGTTTCCTTACATTTACATCTTTCATTTGCACAATGCAATAATAAAGTCCCAATGTCCTCAAACAAGTACTTCCTGACTAGCAGTGTTGTAGCTTGTTGCTATTGCTAAAATTAGTCAAATTGGTGGAGCGTATCAAGCTATAAACGTTATTCGGCATAAATAATGAAGTTTCAACCATAAAATTTGAGAAGGTTTTGTACCTGGATCGGCTGTTTTTACACTGATTTTTATCTGTATTGTGCTTTTGCTGCCACTAGGTGGCTCAAAAAGGCGTGTACGAATGAAGACAGCAGGTCAAAGTTTAGCAGAATGAAGCGCAAGGTCCAGCAAACCAAAAATGTACCCCAACAATGAGGACAGTTAGGAAAAGATCCTCTTGATGGGTAAAACTAATGTTAACTTATCATAAGAAACTGTATCCAAACCACTGTCTTCGTATCAATGTCACACACTTTTTGCTGGTGACTGTCCTGATCTATGTGAGGTTTTGCTGCTCTACAAAAATCTCCAGCTTCTTCAGCCTTGATTACTGTAAGAGACAAATATTTGCCTGTCATGAAAAAGTTTACATTCTAACATTTTAATCTTTTGAACAAACAACATATGCTGTTGATGTAATGGCGAGGACATTCTCAACTTTGCAGCTTTTTGGTCGAGATGGTCCAAGGGTACCAGCCATAAGACGCTTCCCATGTTTGTCACAGTGCCGCCTTTCTCAAGGGCACATATTATATTCTCTGCTGATAAAGCAATGGCACACATACATATGCACACACACACAGAGTCTCCCAGTCCTTCTCCTCTCTGTGGATACTGTGGTATAGTACCACGATATTCCTCTCTATGATAAAGCCCAAATCAGCACTTTGCTCTCAGTTCAGCCACCAGCAGCTGCTCTCCTGGATGCAGCTACAGCAGGACAGCGGGGGACAAACTACTAATCAAAAGAGCCGCAGATGAAATATGAAGCATTTTAATCATATCTGGATCTGCTGAATCTCTTTTCTTGTTAACAACAGCCTCAGATGATATATGAGGTAAACTTCATCTAACAAGGACCCAGCAGCCTGAATGTCTGTATAATTATCAACACCTTGAGATGAAATACAAGGTGACCTCGTCTTGCATGGGTGCCGCCTCTTGATTCACTGTGTTGTGAGGCTTCAGTGAAAGATGAATCTCATCTTATCAGTTTTCATCACGTTCGGTCATTATATATTGTTAGCAGCCAACTCTAGCAGCGTAAGGTGACAGTTTAGTCTGGATGAAGCTGTTTCAACAACTACAGGCCAGATTTACATTCAATTTGTCGTATTTTTTTTGTTTTTGTAGAGCTCTATAAGCTTTCCTTTTGTACCACGATAAGACTGAGGACCCCACAAGTGGTGGCACATGGACTGTTTGTTTGTTATTTTGTGTCATTCAGTACAGAAGGGCTGAGAAGTGGAATATACTGTAGATCGAGTGTGGTCGAGGGTGAGGTGATTGATAAATATCTGTCCTCCAGTCACATTACAGGTCTCAATGCACTGAAACAGCTTTGCCAATCAGTGAAGTATAACAATTCTTCAGAAAATCGTACTGGATCAGAGATTCAACAATTAATTGATTAGTCAAATGACAGAAAATCAATTGGTAACTATTTTAATTTCTACAGTTTCATTTCTCAAATGGAAGGCAAAATATTTATCAATATATCCGTCCTGCTGCCTTCAGATGGAAATCTGCGGACTGCTTTATTGATGTTCCTGCTTTAATCACATGAAACAAACGGATTTTTGATGCTCATTTAAACATATCTACTGATTGCAGAGTGTTATAGTGATTGGATTGTAAATTATTTATTTACAATTTATTTATGTAAGTGTTATTTTGCAGTGTATTTGCTGCATTTTACTGTTTGGCTTGCTCTTGTTGATAAATCACCAAAGTGGCAGCAGATTAACTTTGACTCAGACGTGTCTCAGACGTGGTTCTGAGACGTTTCTTTTACTTCTTAACTCAAGTTTCATGACCCTGTTTGCAACAGATTACCACCGTGCTTTGTGCTTCCTCATTGGAATGGACCTCCCACCTGTTCGCACCTCACCTCGCACCTGTGCACCTTGCGTGCTGTGCAAGGCACCAAAATACCACACAGACGGGCAAAGCTAATTTGTCAAAGTCAACACCAAAGTGTCAGAGCACCGCTGGTACTGTGTCAAATAGGGTCTCCACCTGTATTCGCTATACAAATAAATAAAGATTGACTGTATTCAAGACATCTAAAAATCTAATGGTTACATTGCCATAAACCAGAGATTCAGCTCTTTAGGCACTCCATGAGCTTTTTCTTGCGCCACCACTAGGAGTCCTAAAAGCCAGAAATGTTTAAGTCTTATACAAAGTTGCAACAGGAACAGCAACAACGTTTACCAAATTGAACTCTTGAAAAACTTGAAATCTTTTTCCAGATTGACCAAAATGCCAGAGAAGACTTCAACCTGACATCTGATGGAGAATTCAACACTGTCAAGTCGCTGACGTTGGGCAGAGTTCACGGTAAGTGAGGAGGCAGTAAAAGCAGAGACAAGGCCTTTATAGTTAGAGAGCATTCAGTCTAACACTCATTTTAAAAACAGCTCTGAGACATTTTGCCTGATTTGACACACAGTGTGGGAATATTTGGAGAAATAAATTTGACTGCACCTGCTGGCATAAAAATATTATGCAAATCATCTAAAAGAGGACTCTGAAGCACTATGAACTACTTCAACACAAAAGTGGATCCTTCAACACAAGCTGCATTATATTGTATGAACATTTCATATCAAGCTTTTAACTCATACTTCTAAACAGAGTGTCAGTGTTAAGGGTCTGATCAATACAGTTCAGCAAGTCACGTTGTTGTTGCTGTAGGAACTGCTGGTATCTCTTATCTAATCTGGACCATGCAGCTACTATAACTTCTACATTATGATGAATTTCATTTTGACAAAACAAGAAAATGATTAAATATCAGAATAAAACCTGTCATGTTATTGTTGGCACAGAAAGACACATGTTAAAGTAACTAAATGATTAGTCAGCTACATAAAATACTGTAGTTTAGGAGATTTTTTAGATACAATTTGCATGAAAATGAAATGAATTATCTACTTCCTGAGACTCAGAATGTGTCTTAAATAATAATAGTGCTCATTTTTAATCTTTAAAATAGAATACAAAACTCCCATGAAAATCTGATGATAAAAATATTTTTGTGCCCCCAAAACAGAAGACTTTGTACATATTTACTACACTGTATTTATGCTGCTTTCATGTCAGCTGTCAAACAAATCTGGATGTGCTTGGCACACTGTTGTTTAGTTGTTGTGAACATCATGTGCTTTACAGCCCCGTTAAGTGAGATAAAAGAGAGAACAGTTGCCCGGGCCCAGTTAAATCATCTTTACTGTAAAGCACCTGAAGACCTGAAGCAGTCTGGAAGAAAATAAAAAGTCACCTTCTGGGAGGGTTAAACCACTTCGTCATTGAGCCTCTGCATTAAATCCTGTACAGGGACCTGTAACAGAGTCGGGTGACACAGTAACAGAGTTGGGTGCCACAGTAATTGGCTCTGTCATGACTTATTCATGTTCTCTCTGAGCAGCTCCATCAGAGGCGGCCTGAGATATAAGCTGTGAATAACATGAAGGGCTGAGGGCCTGCAGGCTGCATCACACATTCGCTGCAACAGAGAACACTGGATATTAGTAGCAAAACTATTGGTAGCAGTTTTATTAATATTTTACACAGATCATAAAATATATCAAAAATGTTTTTTTTTTTTTTTTTTACACTTTTGCTGTTCAAAGTATGTCCTAATTCAATAATCAGATCCCCAAATGAACTCTGACACATTTTTTTCTTCCTGTTGATATTGGCCATGACGAGATCCTTTCATAATGCTGGAGGACAAAAGCCGTTCTCCGAAGTCGTTCTTCTTCTGTGCAAAAATGTATTTAAACGTTTACTAATCTAATATGAGGCTTCAGCAGTCCAAATAAATCAAATCAATTCAGTATCTTTCAAGGTTACTGTCTTTTTTGTGGAAACTTCTCCTTTTTTTTAATTATGATCCTTCCACTCCACCTGAAGAGGAAAACACTGTTGATGGAAACACAAAAAGGATTTTAAACTAAAAAAGACTGTAACTGTGGGAGATATCCACTTTATTTCACTAAAAACAAGGAGGCTTGTAGAGCGTTTGTGGCTATTCATTTAAGTTTCTCCCCATGAAAACATGAACATATAAAAATAGACTATAATTATTATCAAACACAATTATACTCAATGCAATGTGTAGTGAAATGTTAGTGGTACCTGTCCAGCAAAGATACAATAAATTTAACACATTAAAAAAAATGTAAACAAAAGAATAAAGATATAAATATAAAGGGTTCAATTATTAGAAAGAAAATGTGAGGAATATATATACAGTGTAAATATGAGTTAAATATATATATATATATATATATATATATATACAAAATAAATATATAAAACACACATAACAGGTGCATTTAATATATAATATAAAAATGTTATGTTATATTAATCATATTTCTTCTAAATATATTTCTTCATATGTTTTGCTGTTGTTGGCACTGCTTTCCTACAATGCATCTGTGTAGTTTTAGCACTATTATAGAGTTACACATGTTGACACCATGACTGAGTTTAGTAAGTATAACAATGTTCATTATATTCCTCGCGTATTGCCAACACTGATGTTTGGGTGTAATTTCACCCTGAAGCACAGAATAAAAAGCGGTCAGAAAGGGACACAACATTTCACTCTGGCAATCTGCTGCAGAGTGAGGCATCGGCGTTCAGTCAGTACCGCTAAAAGTACCAACCTCGGTACCCAACCCTAATTATAACCATGTACTACAGTAAGCACGTACACCACAACTCTTAATATCCAGATTCCCTGAGATCCTTAGTCTGGATGTAAAGATCCAGCTCAGTGTGTTTTAACCCTGTCATGTGACCAGTCCTCACCTCTGTCAAACTAGAAGAGGCAGAGAGTCAGATCAGGATCAGAAAAACAGCAGGAAAGTGGATTTCCTGTCATTCCCTGCCGCCCCTGTCATCCATCAGCCTAACTAATGGACCCGGAAGGAATACAGAGAGACAGAGAGGAGGGGAGCAAGGTGATGGAGTGACGTGTTTTTAGCTGAGCAGAGCTATCAGGCTGCTGTGGTGTTTCCTGATGCCTGTGTGCTGCTTCGGCTGCTCTCATCAACTTGCGGATGCATCCTGGTTAAAACCACACTCACCTCTCAGTCATCTGAGCAGACACTGATGTAGCTGGTTACAGCGGTAATGTCGGCTTTCACAGCTGCTGTTTACACCGCTGTGAAGGAGTGGAGGTGAATGATGAAGGGATTTAAGCCTGTAAAAAGAACAGATAGGGGACGAGAGTGCACATCTGTCTCGTGGAGTGATGGAGGCAGACTGGGAGCTGAATCACTGACAGTCTGCCTGCTGTAATGAGGGTGTGTGTGTATGTGTGTGTGTGTGTGGGGGGGGGGGGGTTATGTGTGAGTACTAGTCATTACAGTCAATGCACTGGCACTATTGTCCCATGATAACAGGGAGAGGTACAGCAGAGTCGATGAACCTGTCAGTGTGTTTTATGATTTATAAGGACGAGTCACCTTACAGGTTGAGGAGTTTCTGCCTCTAAACAAAATGGGGAAAGTTTTGCTTCTCCTGCAGTATTACTTCTTTACTTTTGACTTTTATTGTTTCCAGTTAATTAACTCGTGCCCACATTGCAATTAAGCATCCATCCTAAAAACTAACCCATTACTTTCAGCCTTCAAATCATCCTTTGCTTTTTATTTTTTAAAGAGCTGAATCTGCCAATTATGAATATCTTTACTTTTCTATTCTACAACTAAATCTCAAAGATTGAGACAGACTTCTTTCTTTTCTATTACTTGTAGGAACAGAAGCATATTTTGGGAAATATGTTTGTTCTCTTTCTTGTTGAGAGTTAGAAGATTGAAGCCTATCTCATGCAGTGCATTTTATTTTATTTTATTTTATTTTATTTTATTTTATTGCTTTTACCTTTCTATTGTGTACTTCATCTTTTGTTTTGTGCTTCTATTGTGTCATCTATTGATTGTGTTTTATCTTGTTGTGCAGCACTTTGGAAACCTTGTGTTTGCTAAAATCGTGCTGTATAAATAAAGTGGATTGGTTAGTACTAGAATGTGTTTATTAGTGAACTTCAGAGGTGTAAATACTGTAAAACCGGTCTATAAGTCGCACACGTCGCAGTCTATTTTGGGGGATGTCACTTTTTCAATTAAAGACTGTTTTATTTGAATGCACCAGTATAAACACGTTTATATTCCAAAATTTGCTTTTAATTTGAAACACAATCAAAACACACATTTTACACCTGAAACAGTATGTCGGGTTGATGGTTAATGGTCTAGTAATGATTTGCTTAACTGAACTGGACCGGTATATTAATCAGACTGGGTTCAGGTTAGGTTATGAGTTTAAATTAAACCTTTAAAAGAGCATGTTAACGTTACATATTCGATAGCCTACAGTGTGTATCTGTATGCTTACTCGAGTCCCAAAAACTCAGTCAAACAAAGCATCATCCTCTGTTCCATCCAGTAGAAAAACAACAAAGTTAGTGAATCTTTTAGGCTTCAGATCTGTGTTCATACTGTGTGTTGCTACCACAGTGCAATAAAAGCTGCTCATCTGCTGCTGTCAGTCGGGTCAGTTTGGTCTGTATATACTGAAACATCACAGCAACTAGTGTCTGAAATACTTCTGATCAACACCCTGAATCAGCACCCACCAGTGTGGTTCTCTTTTTTCTTTTTCTGTACAACATACAGCAGTAACGGGCCTATTTTCATTAGCTGCCAAAACAGCTGGAACATGCTTGACACCGCTGTTAATAGGACGTTATAGTTCATAGTTGTAGTTATAGTTATCATTCTTAGTGTGGATGGCCTTTTACATACCTGTAATCATATCCAGATACAACCTCTCTCTGTATTTTACTGGTATATAGGACACACCGGTGTATAAGATGCACCCCACTTTCAATGAAAAAAGAAATGTGTTTAAGGTGCGTCTTAAACTGAGTCAGGCTCGCTATTTCCCCCCTGTTTCCACTTTTTAAGCTAAGCTAAGCTAACTGGCACTGTCAGTAGCTTCATATTTTATGTACTAATAATGTTCAGTCTTTTAATCCAACTTCTGGCAAGAAAGTAATTTTCCAAAATGTCAAACATTTTCTAAAGGTGATTCTGAATTTAATTAACTTGAATTAAATAGACAGTTTCTTTCCAAATGTTTAAAGATAATTATCACTTCTTCTGGAGTAGTTGTTTATTGCCTCTGAGAACAGACAGCAGAAAGGGAAAAAAGTCACAACATCTTCTTTGAGGATGATTAAATCTCACTTTTGTTAAAGACAATTAAACTTGTCAGTTGCATAACATTATTAAACTTGTTTCAAAGTAATTAGTCTAAATAAGATATTTAAACATGACAGGAGAGAAGGTTGCACCATCAGGCTTTGTTTATAACAAGAATCCGACCAGTTTTTAAGCTCTGCAAAGCTCTTTTTTAATTCTGTTGAACAAGTCAAAACTGTCTGATACCTTTTTTACTTTTCAGAGTCCGATGACTTAGATCAAGACCTGGCCAGGTTGGGGTCTCTCGGTTTTACCGGCTGTCTGTCGGTGGTCCGCTTTAACTCCTTCAGCCCTCTGAAAGCTGCTCTGCTCCACCCGGACACCAGCCCCGTCGTCGTCACCGGACCGCTGACCCAATCAAACTGTGGCTGCTCAGCACTGGCCAATCCCTACGCAGCGGAGAACACACACCACCTGTCAGGTAAGACGTCCAAAAAGAGTGCTGGTATGACTGTCAAACATTGTAGTGTTGTGGGAAAGTATCCACTTGGTTGTTTGGGGGTTGAAAGTTTGTAAAATTGACGTTTGGATGTGGAAGAGTGAGACCAGGGTTTTTATAACTTTCAACTCTCGAGGATTTACTATGAGAATAACATTTTTACTGTCTTGGTTAAATTTTCTGCTCTGGGATTTTTACAACTTTCACCACGAACCATGGGTCAACTACCAGTCTTAACTTCGAGCTTATATCTAATTTTGTTGACTCAGGGTTTTTTTGTTAGTACCAGTTAGTTGAACTGCTGTCTGTGCTAGGCCGAGGTGTTTTTGTCCTTCAGGCTGTAAACAAAGATAGATAACCAACCGAGCAAAATAGGAAACTGCCCCGGGGCAGCAGACACCCAGGTACCCACAAGCCCCAGGTTCACTGTGTGACAATTGGTTTAAACTTTATATATATTGTTAATAAGTACAAATTTATCATTGGATTTACACAACTTAACTTCAGAGTAAGCTAAGGTGGGTCCTGCATTATTACTTAATACTGTTCCCATGTATTTTAATGTGAAAATCCAAGTAACTTAGTTATTTCAGTTTTTGTTATCCATGTTTGCAAATAAGTTAGCGCTGAGGAAACCTGTAGCCAAGAGGAATCACTCCAGCACAACCAGTACTGCTGCTGTCTTGTCATCTAAATGAGCTTAAAATGTGAATCCTGCTCTGTTCACTGCAACCTAGAGGTGACAGGACACACTATATACATACACAAAATGTCTATCCAATGTCCTTCTCAGGCAGGTTTGTCCAAACTATTCCATTGTTAGTATGTTTATCATGTCTTTCTTCCACATTTGGTCCACGGTATGATCAGTGGATCATGTTCTGGTGTCAGACTTTCTAAGATTACTGGAGAATACCGACACATTGGATAAGAATATGCTGTTCACTCTCGGTCGCAGAGTATAATCACAATTGTATCTATCCTGCATGCTGTCTGTATTAAACGTGCATCAAGAAGGAACTCCTGATTCGCCTCCTCTTTGTATCTTCAAGATAGTCACAGAACAGACATCTACTGTCATCCAATAAGGGCCATATGCCTGCAGGTTTTATGTTCCAACCAATCAAGAGCACATAAATCTACTAACTGGCTTTCTGAAGAGTGAGATCAGTTGATGAAATGAGTCAAACCTGATGTGCTCCTGCTTGGTTCGAATGAAAACCAGCAGCCACATTAACCCTTTATGGAATAACATGGACATCCCTGCTCTAAAGGTAAAGACTGTTCGGTTGGTTGATGCAACTGTACGCTCCATTTAATCATCTGTGGTAGTTCACAGCAGAAGTGGAGTTACTAATTATCATAATATTAAGAAAAGTGTCAAACACACCAAAAAAAAAAAAAAGGTTATTCAAGGGATACTTTTGCCTTCTCATCTTAAATGTCACTGCTCAATGATTTCAGACCTTTTTAAAAAAAAAATTACATTGAGGTAAGTGTTTAATAGTAGGTTAATAATTGGGTGTTTAAACCATGCCTCTTTAAAATGACACTTGCATAGATAGCTGCAAGTGTATGCCATTTCCTTTTTTCTCCCTCCCTTCTGTTACTCTTTGTGTATCTATTCTTGGTGGAAGCTGCTGTTTCGCACCGAATAATGGGCTCATTAAGTATGTACACCTTGTTGAGGAGACTAATGACAATGTGCTTTATGAGATAATTAATTCGGACCGCTGAGGGGGAGTTTCTAGAGGCATTTCTTTCCTCTTGTCTTGTTCTTTTTCCAGCTTCTTGTTGCTTTAATAGAGTCCCTACTGTTGTATTCCCTCTCCGCTCTGAATGATGGTACTGTGATTTTGTCTCTGAATCCTTGTGTCTTTTCCCCAACCCTAACCCTTTTCTCTCTTTTCTCATTCACATTTTGTTGTTTCCCCCATTTTCTTTGTATCTTTTTTCCTCTCCTGTCATTCCTCGTCCTCTTTCTCTGCTGTAGACCAGTCGGGTTCAGTGGGTTCAGGTCAACCTTTAGTCAATGCCATCAGGACTGACTCGGCTCTGATTGGAGGTACTGAACTGTCTCACTTTTCTTTTTTTACTGCACTGGAACATGTTGTGTTGTGTTAAAAGATGAAGTCAGAGATTACATTCAATATCTCATTCATAAGAGGTATGTGAAAACTTGATTTGATGGGCAAAAGAATTCCATCAAAAGTTTAAAAAAATCTTAAAAATTAACTTTTTTTCACTTTTATAGGTCAAATTGATTCAAAGTGAAGATTGAATGGTTCTTATAAATGTGTATTGTAGGTAGAAGTAAGTGAGAGAATCAAAAGTCATTTAAAAAATATCCATTAAATCGGTCGGACTGTGTCTCAGCGCACAAAGAACAGCCAAACTAATTAAACCTCTGCTGAAACGACTCAGCTGATGGAGAAACTTTCACACTGTTATCTTCAAATATGTGGACGTTTTTTAAAACCAAAGTAATATAGTGCGAAATTGATTTCAGCTATATTTTGGGATTCTAATTAAATGAAACTTGTCTCCGCATAATGAAAAGTGCTGAACAGAGGAGTTCGGCGACAGTCCAAATGTGTGAAATTGTGTTCACTGTATGTTAAAGTTAGATTAGCAGAACAACCAGAGTGTGGAGCAGAAGAACTGACAAACCCAGAGGAGAGAGGGAAGGAAGGAGAGAGAGATGGGCAGAAATCACGCTGCGACTTCACAGTAGTTTCACAAAGCTCTGTGACCAAAGTCCTCTGTGGTAGATTTACTTTAAAGGGAGTCAGCGTGTCAGCAAGCAACACGGCTTTCCAGGATTCAGAAAGACGATCAAACATCTAAATGTCTCCGCTGAGTGATAATATGGACTCTGCTTAGTCGGTTGTCTGACAAATTCATAGGACAGTCGGTGTTTTGCATATTTAAGCCGTATTTCTGCAAGATTTCACATTACCATGAAACTTCTTTTCAAACCTAGTTTTCTTTCCTTGTAAACAGTTTTTTTACACACTTACCTTAACAGTTGAAAATATTCATTAGAACATTTGAAAAGTAATCAAATGTAGTAAGTTACATTAGTTTAAGTAATTGAAATAGTTACATTACTTATAACATTTAAAATAGAGTAATTAGTCATCTGTAACCTATTACATTTCTGAAGTAAGTAAGTCTTGTCCCCGCTCCAACACACCTGATTCTAATTATTAGCTCGTTATCAAGCAGCTGAGGCTTGTCAACGGGTTTGATAACGATAATCAGGAGTGGGGAGATAACTAAAATATGCTTGATAAATCACACTGTGTTGTTGTCTATGTCTATTTATAAAATGCACACGTTAAAATGTGATAATGTGAGCTTTAGCTGTTGGTAAAGTATTTTTTTAATGGATCTTGGCTAGCCTTTTTCTATGTTCCCACAGCCCTATGTTCCCTTAGTTTAATAATAAAATAAAGAATTTCACTTGTCTTTCAAGGATTTTCATAGATGAAACTTGTTATGTGCATTAGGGAAATAGGTGGAAAATCCTTGAGGGAACATAAGGCTAAGGAAACATAAGGCTGTGGGAACATAAGGCAGAGGGAACATAAGGCTGTGGGAACATAAGGCAGAGGGAACATAAGGCTGTGGGAACATAAGGCAGAGGGAACATAAGGCTGTGTGAACATAAGGCTGAGGGAACATAAGGCTGTGGGAACATAAGGCTGTGGGAACATAAGGCTGAGGGAACATAAGGCTGTGGGAACATAAGGCTGAGGGAACATAGGGATGACCCTGTTTTTCCCTCTGCTTCCAGTATTTGTGCTAAGCTACGCTAAACACGTCACATATCAACCTGCACTGAACTAACAGAGATTACATTTATATCAATCTTCTCATTTGACTCCCAGTATTTCTCAAAAGGTCTGAATATATCAGAGTTAATGTCTTCTGCCTTTCAGGTGTCATCGCGGTGGTAATTTTTGTCATCGTGACCAGCCTGGTGATAACCGGCAGATTCCTTTATCGGAGAAAAGAGACTTATCGGAACCAGGAGGTGAAGGGAGTCAAACAGGAGGACAGCCAAGATTTTACTTTCAACAACCCGGCTGACTCCCAGAACACCGCCAGTGAAAACCCAAATGAGTATTTTATGTAACTGTCTGGATGTGTGAAGATTTCTATGAGGTTGGCGACGTTTAAACTGAGAGCTGAGGAGGAAGCAGGCGGCGGTGTCTTGCTACACCTCAGGACTTTACGCTGCACTGAAGAGCCACAAAGACATTTCACTAAAAGGTTGTGGCTCCATAAAATATCAAGAAGTTTTTGTCTTTTATTGTTTATAGTGTATATACTTACACACAAAAAAAGCAAAACATTGCTGGACTTATAAGGTGTTGATATACTTGTTTCAGAAAATGTAAATATTATAAAAAAGATTGAAAAAATGTGAAAGTTACGTCTACAACAATCTCTTGCTAATGTCACTCTGTCATATTAAAAAGGTTTCCAACTCTGGTTTTTATGGGTTGATTCAGAGTTTTCAAACACAACTTTATTCCAGTGAATCAGGGGCACTCGCAATCGAGACCGGAGACATTTTTTTGCTGATGCACTTTCCTTTTTTCTTTTTTATGAGGATGATAAATGGATGTTTGGCTCAACTGGAAATGGAAATGCTTGACCCCATAATCAAGCACTCAGGAAGAGTACATCTGTAAAAGCTAGTGTTTGTTGATTTGTACATGTGGAATACATTGTTTGTTGTCGTTGTTGAGCTTTAGAGGAGTAACAGTATGTGCTCATTACAGGCTGTAACACTTCAAATCAGAAATCAGTGTACTGTACCACTTTTACACTTTCCACTTTCAAATTTCAAGTCCTTGCTTCCACCAAACACCAGGACATTTTTTATTTTTTTTTATTTTCTGGCAGTCAAAACATGAATTAAACATTTTCCATCAGTGATTATCACCCAGCAGCCATTGTGCCACCGCTGAATTTTGGATGTTAACAAGCGGCATCCTCAAAGGCAACATAGTTTTACTCACTCCACTCACGCACATCGCCACAAGCACATCGGACATTTGTTCCGGCACCAACTGAACGAGAGACTTGGAGACCTTGTTATACAGTAGGGATTCATTTTTTGGCTTTAACTAGACTTTTTTTTCTTCTTTTTTCAGTTTCCATCAAAAATATAGTACAAGAAAAACCAGGGAGCAAAAGTACTGCCATGAGCACTGAATGTTTTAAGTTTTCGATAGTTTGCAAGTTTGTCAGTGAAAAGCTTGTACAAGTTTTTTTTCTCCTCCCTGCTGTATGCCGCCTGCTGGGAACTTCCTCTACCAGCTCTTAAAAAAATCTCTCTTAAGCGGTAAAGCTTTTAACACTGACGGCTCCACTGACTCTATAACACTGAGGCTGTCTGTCACCTTGTTCGCTTGCACACGGAGGCAGTTAATGTGTTTTTGAAATGCTAATCTTGCTCTGGTCTGACAGGTGAGATTGAGCCTAGATGGAAAGCAGGGGAGACGATGGGAAGGAAGAGACGGAGATAATCCCAGACGGTGTCAAGCAGACATGGATGTAATGAAAACACATTCTGATATTAACACTTGAAAATGAAGCAAATCCCTCATTGTGATAATTCAGCTCATGTGTAAAGAGCGCTGCTGATAGAGGGAGGATGAAAAAGGCTCAAAGAGGATTGACAGCAGCTGTTTACCAAACACACACCGCTGTCTCTCTGAGAGACCCCAATACACAGATGGGATTTTAATGACAAAAAGTCGCTAAAGCTTTGTGCATTACCAGTATTCATCACTTTGTTTGTGTGTTTGTTTGTGTCTCTTTTGTTATCCCATCGTGCAAACAGATGAGGCCACACATTTGTTACCGCCACATCTGCATTTCCCAGAGAGTTCATGCACTGGTGAAGAAGAAGTTGTGACTTTTCCTTTTCGTCCTGCAGCAGAACTGACTGCAGTGCAGCACTTGCTTGCAGAGTAGAGTTCAACAGGTAACCTTGACAGAATGATAATCTTGCATACTGAGCAAAGCTGGAGGACAATGCATTAAAAAAAGAGCAAAATGTAAATGTTTATCCAGAGACCCAGAGAAGAACATTTTCTTGCTTCTGTATTCTGGACATTTGGGTTAACTTCACATTTAAAGGACAAAGGTATGGTAATGTCTCGACTACTTGCAGGGCTAGATAGCTTTTCTTTTTCTCTGTACTTTGCAGTTTTTCCTCCTGCTGGTATTTTCTTTTCAGGATTGTACATTTCATGCAAGGATGAGTTTTATTGAAGAGGAAAGAAAAGATCTCTGAGGTAACCAAGCTCGCTGACTACTCGCTTACTATCTTTTAGAAAAAGCTTGTTAACTCGATTTCTAACAGAACAATGACTTCATATGTATGTGTACCATCGACTCATCCTGTCTTGTAAATGTCTTCATACATTCACCTTTCTTGTGGAGCAGGTTTATACTCTGACAGAGAAGATTTAAGTGGATGGTGCAACACAGCTAAAAAAAAAAAGCTACTATAGCTCAGTTTTGGACTCTGAGTTATTTTAATACACTAAACATGTTCACGGTTATTTATATTGAGTCTCAATCACTGTCCTGCTGCTGAAAACTAACTAGTATTAGTTGACACCTGAAAGTAGTCCCCAACAAATGCACTTTTACTCCTGTTGTGCCCATCTGTTCATTCCTATTAAACTCTGTATTTGTGAGCCATTTTTAAAGATTAACGTCTTCAGTAGGAATCGATGGCTCGGGGCTAAGAGTCGCAGACAGGGTCGTAAAGTAACAAAGTAATGAGAGGTGCACTAATAATGAAAAATAAGCTAGAGTAACACCAGCCTTAATCTTAAGGAGTGAATATTTAGAGTGACAGTGGTGAAGTTTCTCTCTGACAGTGCACTGGTTTAAAGTTGAACTGAAGCGTTATCAGTGTAACTGTATCGTTGGTGAATAAAAGTGATGTTTTAAGTGAAATACCATAAAAATATACAGTTTTTATTCTTGGTTGTTTGGTTATCAGCAAAATGGTTGGATGGTAATAATAAAATAAATAATGTTTGTTTTCTTTTCAAAAGCTTATGGTTATTCATTTTAGCTGGAGGATTTCCTGCGTTACAAATCAGAAAAGCTTGTGAACAAATTGTAAATTTACATTTTCACATGACATGAAGCTGAGACGTGTCTCTACAACCAAATCATAGAACATTTACACATATTGAGGTAAGATTTGTTTTTAATGAAATGAAATAATTGAGTTCGGTAATTTCTTTGTTAAATTAAGCTGATTGATTGTTTGATTGATTTTATTTGACAGAAAATAAACTCTAAATACTTCTAACTTTTAGCCTGAAATTTGGTGACTTCTACTTAAATCATCTGAGTGCAGATTATACATATTGAAAAATTCTAAAAAAATACTGTTGCATTCTTTACATTTAATATAGTTCATGTTTTTTCTCCATAAACCAGAAGTGTAAAAACTGAATAATAAACTCACTCAGCTCTCTGAAAGCTTCATTAAGGATTAATCACGCTTATTATCTGTAACTGATGACGTATTCATGAATGATTTGTTGTTCAGAGACTAATTATGAGGGGATAATGTGAAGAGTCTGAATATGAACAGTACAAGTTACAATAAAAGGTAAAATAAAGACATTTATTACTGTTGTTAATAAAAACGATTTTAAAACTCTGTATATAAGAGATAAATACAGGGTCGACCATAAAGTTGGAATAATTTTGTTTACTTTTTATTTTCTATTTATACACATCAGTAATCACCTTTGACCAGGTGCAATGAGATTGATCAATACAATTTTGAGAATATATACACTTTATCTATCAAGAATAAATCACATTTTCACTATCATTTCATGGAAAGAGGTATTAAAATATTTTATTCCAACTTTATGGGCAACTGTGTATATAGCAGCATAGCAGCATTATTTTAAAAGCCAACCTCAAAAAACCTCAAACCTAAACCCAATGTAAAAAAAAATACACTCTCTCTGCTCTCTGAAACATTAATCAAGGTTTAATCACCCATTTATGGATCAGTCAGATCGACTATTGATGCTTTCTAAACAGATCTGTGGTATAGACACTTTTTATGAAGGTCAAAACTGACCTGGAACATACTGCAAGGGTGTAAAATATGAACAGTATGTAAGGGCTGAGCGGATTTCCTCTCTGTCCCGTCTAGTTTTCAATGCAATACAACAGACCAGTTCATTTTACAGACAATGGATGAGTGCTTTTTTTCCCCAGAAATTTTTCAGAGATCTAATTTTTATACAGTTATGGCAGTTCGCTGACACACCGCAAAGACTTCTCCCTCAACAACGAGAACAATTTACATACATTTACATGTTTTATATTTGCTCCTTCAAACCCCGCTGTAGGAGGATACACATCCTTCAGTCCTGACACTTGTCATGACTGTTCACTTGCATCTTTCTGCAGGGAAGAGATGAAGGAAAATGTAAATATGTAAAGCTGTGAAGCATTCAGGAGCAAAAGATGTCAGACTGATTCTGTGTGAAGTGCAACTTAGCCTCTCTGTCTGTTTAAACACTCGCATACCCCTGAGGTTATAAGCTGATTCGAGCACTTCAGATCCTTTCATTTAATCTTGTCTTACTGGTTATGATCAGAGACTAGATGTGAAGCTGATGACTGACGTGATACAGAATCAAAGACGTGTGAAGGAAATATCCAATATTATAAAGATCAACAAATCTCTACGGACAATTACATTTTAAATATGATAAATATCCAGCCTTATCTTCAGGCAGTTCTGTATATAGTTAATATGTTTAATTAGAATGAGAAATCCCACCAGGATTCAGGTCCATCTCCTCTCTGCTGTCAGCCAATGAGCTTCAGCGCTGTTGAGCTGTGAAGCTTGAATATAAAACAGTCACAATGAATCCTGATGTTCACCACCGTAGACTGTGAATGCAAAACTATTCTTAGAGGCTGGCTAGACAAATCTTTGATGTGTTAAATTAACACTTTTCAGCTTAGATAGCCTTCATCAGGCTCACAGGGTTTCATGCAAAGTTTTGTAACTCATTTCTTCGTATTCATTTGGTACTTCTTTTTTTATCCATGCTGAAACTGCAAAAGATTTCCTCTAATTCTATAACTTTGTGTTCAGGAAGAAAAACACAGCCCCCTTGTTTATTTTAATAAAGAGACACAATGTAATGCAACGTCATCCAGAAAAGCACTGCACTGTCTAAATCAATGCTTGCAGGTGCATATGTGTGTCACGAGTGGATTAGGTTTCTCTTATTCCTTGTGTTCTCCTCTGTTTTTCCCTCTCTTGAGTGTTGGTTTGTCTCCAGTTTGTCTCTCATTTGTGTGTGTGTGTGTGTGTGTGTGTGTGTGTGTGTGTGTGTGTGTGTGTGTGTGTGTGTGTGTGTGTGTGTGTGTGTGTGTGTGTGTGTGTGTGTGTGTTGGGCGTAGCATCCTGGTTTTCCTTTTCCTGCTGTTCAACCGGTGCACCTGCAGCTCATCACCTAATCAACTCTGCAAGCTGCTGCAGCATGAAACAACCACCGAGTCATCCATCCAGACTCTGCCAGTCTGAAGAAGCAACAAGGGTTGAGTTTATCATTTTAATATGTGATTAACTGCTCGACCATTTGGTAGAGGCCCAAACTTTTTAGGCAATCTTTACCACTTGTATGAGGTATATAATGCATAAAAATACCATCAGATTGTGTTATGGTTGCTATAGATACAGGTTGTGCTAGGGTATGAACAAAAATAACACAAATCACTGTTGACATAACAGATCCTGCTGGAGACATTTATGAAGTTTAGTTTCATTGTTTCATCTTGTACACAAACAGAATGACTGTAATATGTTTTTTTTTTTTTTAAAGTTTTGAACAAATGAGGTCTGAATGAGGTCTGTAGAGGTCTGTAAAACATACAATTTAGGGTCAGTGAGGAAAAAAATCTATGTTGTTATGTTGTCATGGCCTCAAAGAGATAGGAAAAGCAACAAACATTTTTTTTTTAAATAGCACTTTCTGGGTGTGACCTACAAAGGGTAAAGAAATATGCAAGTTCTGGGTGAATATGTGACCACTGCTTTGATCCTATAGGTCTGTGTGTCCTGAGGAATGCTCATGTTAACTATATTAAGGGTAAGATAAGGTAAAGGTTTGGGGTCTTGGAAAGGGTATGTTTAAGTGAGCGTAGACATTTATGGCTGAAGGTTTCCTATATACACGGTCGCCTATAAAGTTGGATTCTCCAACCTGTTTATACAAGCCGACAACGCCTCCACCTGCTCCCCTCCGCCTGCTCCAGGTGCTCCATCTGCCACTCTCAGACTGTTCTGCAATAAGTGAGTTTATATAAACAAGTCTGCTTCATGTATTTTAGGTCCTAGATTGCGTAATTATAACAATGAATGTACTGCATATTTGTCACATTTACCTTGCAGTTCTTTCAGTGGAGGATACAATTATTGCTAGCATGAAAACTTTCCAGGGTTTCAAATTCCTTACTTATAATAATATAAATAACAGTTCAGTATTTTTGGTGTATGTTAAGCCTTAAATATAATAAATCTCCCAAACAGGATTTTCTAGCTCTGTACTTTATGGTAAGGGTAATGTTTTATTTATCACATACGCATTATGCAAAGTATGCAAAAAAGGATTATCTTATAACTTATATTGGCAATAAAAGGAAGAAACTTTTTTTTATTTAAATTGAGATAAAAGTTTAAAGAATAAAGAGTAGAGTATCTTATTGTACCTGAAACTACAAGCTCCCACTAATGAAGCCTTTTTCATCGGCACACTGTAATATAAGTAAATGTTGTGTGTGTGTGTGTGTGTGTGTGTGTGTGTGTGTGTGTGTGTGTGTGTGTGTGTGTGTGTGTGTGTGTGTGTGTGTGTGTGTGTGTGTGTGTGTGTGTGTGTGTGTGTGTGCGGAGGTCCGTGGAGGGTTACACTTTATTGCGTCACTTTAAAAATATAAAAGTGTTGAGGTGGAGAGAAGAACTGTAATTGGTCAGTGGGGGACTCTTACAGTTTCTTTACTTTCTCAGTGATTATAGTGAAAACTCTACGACTAAACTATTCTTTGTTGCTACTGAGGAATACTACAAGGAAACAAAACATGTTATCGATTTTAGTTTTTGTGTTTGAGAAAGTCTTTGTATCATAGGCCTTAAAGAGTACATATCATGGGTTTTATGTGATTTGCTGTTATTCTTATACTGTTATGGTGTTGATGTCTATGTTATGGTCAAAGGTCAGAAACACAAGATGAATGAAAGAAAAAATGGCAGGATACAGCTTGCTCTGAATGCATCGTTGACAAAGTTACTTCTACTTCCTCCTTGAGATTATTGCCGCTTGTTACGGTTATTCCACCGGATTCCAAATATTTCAGATTGGATTCAGGTGCTTTGCATGTATCAGAGAAGTTTCCATTTCGAATAAAGAACCAGATGTAGTAGTGTGTACGTGGGGCCTTAAAGAGCCTATTTCAGACAAATGTTGAACTGAAGGGCTGCATAATGGGTCAGAATAAGATAAATAGGTTTGTTTGTTTTTTAACTCTAAATCATGCAAATCCTATCCAATAGACCCCCAGAATATAAATATAGACCTGGAAATGTGCATGATACGTCCCCTTTAACAAAGGACAGTCTTTATCAAGTAGCTTTTAAGAGATTTCACAAGATATACAGATTGTATATGTGACGCAAATGTGCGTTTAAAAAGTGTCTTCTTTCCAGTAGCGGATTTTGAAATGAGCAGCAAAGAGTATAAAAGTAAAAAGTCGTCAGAAAAATAAAAATACTGAAGTAAAGTTCAGATATCTGGCAAATCTATTTAAGTCCAAATACTTTGTTACTTCCCACCTCTGCTCAAAACCAGAAAATATGTGCTAGTGACCCTTCAGCAGAGCAACACCTATCACACTGAGGAGATACTGCTGGGAAAATGCAGTAATACAATCTATGCATCACTTTATATTGAATCAATCTCTAATGTCTGTTAACAGGACAGCGGAGCACCTGAGACGCTCACTTGCCTCTTCCCTTAACTCTGGTGATATCTCTAAATTCAAATCCCCTGTCCTGGCTTTGTCTTATAAACTTAAAAGATTATACACCAACTGTGTACTGGATCAATTTTCAACAGGTTGAGATGGTGATGGCTAACATGAAGCAGGCCTTACTCTCTTTTTCAGTTACTGTCTTTCATCATATCACAAGGTAAATGCAGGACACTTTATTTGGTGTGTTTGAGTGTAGAAGTATGTCAACTTGTTTTACAGTGGTGCAGAACTACATCACCCACAGCTGGCAGATAAAAGGTTACCACAGCACCACCTCCATACTCCATACTGATGAATAATTTAAGCTGTACTCTGCTCGCCTTTGTTTTTCGTTAGTTTTGTAAATCTAATGACTGAATGGGACACGTCAGCTCGATCCATAAGTCATATTAACAACAAAACAACAGAGTTCACAATTATAAAGCGGAGTGGAATAGAAAGGCTTTGCACCCTGCTGAGATCAGAAAGCGCCGTCGTTATTCATCCTTTCTTCCTCTCATTACACCAAATTTATCCTGCTTCTGTTTTTCTCCTTCGGTTGGCATGTTGACCATTTTTGTTGACTTAAATCCCTTCATTATTCATCTCTGCTCCCACACAGCCATGTAAACTGCAGCTGTAAAACGCTGTAAAACGCTGTAAATGGCTGCGTTATCCAGCTGGAAGAGTGGCTGTTCATACGATGAAAGAGGAGATGTTTTGGTTTTGTTTTTTTAGCAGGACAGATCTGCATGTTGATGAAAGCCGCTGACAGAAGCTTTTTTGTGAAGTATTGATGTTGTGACCTCGACACATCTTTAATTGTCCTCTTAACACACTGAGATTTAAAAAAATATGGAAGATTTTTTTCGAATTCAATGTTGTCCTTATTCCTTTATTCACAAGAAACCTGGCGACCGCCATCTACTGATGAAGATCATGTGATATGAATCTAGATATGGCAACTAAATCGACCGCGTGTGTGTGTGTGTGTGTGTGTGTGTGTGTGTGTGTGTGTGTGTGTGTGTGTGTGTGTGTGTGTGTGTGTGTGTGTGTGCGCGCATGTGTGTGAGTGAGCTATACTCATACACAAACACCACCTGTCTCAAGACCACATTTTTAAGGTCTTTGTCTTGACTCGGTCTCGGACAAGCTGGACTTTTTGTTTGTTTTTTACTGTGATTACAGTAAAAAATACAGTATCTGTCAAAAGTTTGGAAACACCTTCTCATTCAAGAGGGAAGGTGTCTCCAAACTTTTGACTGCTGCTGTATATTTTTCAGTAAAATAAGCAGTTAATAGTACAGAGACAAGTTTCTAGCAGCTCCCCTAATAACACTGGCAAAGTTGTTTGGTTGTTTCATTATTGCACAGCTTGATGTCGATGGTTCACATGTGGATCTAAACTTTTGACTCAGAGCTGTGTGTCACAGATCGCCCTCTCTTACTTTCTTTTCTTTGAATCTCTTATCATCAGTCTTTCTTCCATCTGTCTATCTTCCTCTTTTTGTGTGTCTGGTCAGCAGCTTGTTTTTTTAATTTTCTTATTTCAATCAGATGATGCAGATGGTGATGTTGGTTTTCACTCAGCAGGAAGACCCAGAAACCTCCTGACTAACACCTGATCGCTCGTCATCATACATTCACAGGTTTAATTTTTTTTTTTTTTATTAACCTTTTATTTAATCAGGAAGTCACATTGAGATTAAAACCTCTTTTGCAAGCGAGACCTGGCCAAGACAGCGTTGGTTGGTAGCATCACACATACAACAGGAGAACAACAACAGAATAGCAAAATATAAAGATTTATGATTTATGAATAACGTGGGTTTAAATCATAGAAATTATAATAATTCAAAGATTAACATCTACTGGGAACTCAGGGAACAGTTTGAGTTAAGCTGAATATTTGAACTCACTGAGACAGCAGCAGGTGTTTAAATATTCAGTATTAACCACTGGAGCTGTAATAATGTTATATGTGTCTATATCTATAGAGTCCTGAATCAAACTGTCAGTTTAAGAGCTACTATAGTTCATTTTTACATTTATGTCTATCAAGGCTCCATTTTGCCTCTCTGGAGCTCTGTTATATGGGAGTTGGTAGTATTTCAATTTCAATTTCAACTTAATTTATGTTGCACCTTAAACACAACATGGTTGTTCCAAAGTGCTTCACACAGGGGAAGAACACACGAACAATAGAAAACACAATAAAAAAAAGAAATAAAAATACATGGTCATACAATACATAATGATAGACACAGTTAATAACTAGGGAGTAAAAGTAAGTTTTAAGGATTTTCTTGAAAATATCTTTATTACATTTTCTCAGCCCTCTTACATGAATGGCATTTTAAATACAAGACTGTAGCCCTAAACAGCACCTTGACCTCTGGTAAAATGCCAGAATAAATCAATTACACTGGTCTGCTTGTGAAGATGAAGTATTATCTGTTAAATCTCACATCTTCCCCCGTTTGACTTTCTAAAATTACTGAAATATGACAATGTGACATTCACCAGATACTGTAACACAACTTCACAGCTTCTGTTTTCTGTGTAGGCGTCAAGCTTCTTCACTTGTGCCTCCTATGAGGGGCATGAGGTCAAAGGTCACAATTAAGGCTCACAGAAAACACTTAGTAGTTTTTTTTTTTATTTCATAACAACCTGCTGTTGGCTGCGGTCCAGGGAGACTTAGAGAGGAGATGTAGAAGAGCTCATCTCATTACACAGCAGTTAGAGAAACAGTGGAGCTTCTCTGTTCCAGCTTGAAGCTTTTGGATGTTTTGTCATGTCGCTCTGCTAGAGGGAAAAGCTCTCTTCTCTCACAGCAAGCTGCTGGTAATTATCCAGCCCAACTGTAGTTTATAATCTGAGCGGCTGCTGCGGAGATGTTTCTCACGGTGTGCAGTCTGGATTCAATCAGATGGCAGAATTAGTTCAGGTGATTCAAAGCATTTATGAAGAAGAGAGCAGAGTCAGTCCATTATCACTCCCCATCATTCCTCATCCATTTATCTGATAATAATCGCACTTCATTTCATTCATGTGTCGGCTCGTTAATTGAGAAAGTCAGACATTTTGACACAGGCGCCTTGACTGAACAGCTCGTTACAATCAATTTGTGTTCAAAAATGTCTTTCCTTTTATCTGAGCGTTGATATAACAACAAGCAAGGACACAGACAGGAGAGAAGAATGTGAGTAAGTGCCATTTAGCTCAAGTTCAAGTATCCCCTCACAATATTACACTGCTAATCTTAAAGGCCATCTCAGTATTTCTTTACCACAAACATTTTTCTCAACTAATTGTAGCTACAAATATATTTTCACACTTCACAAATTTGCCTCAGGGGGCTTTGCAATCTGTAGAGTAATTCAACATCCTCTATGCTTAGATCCTTTCACTCTCTCTCTCTCGCCATCCTTTTGAATAAAGGGGGAAAAAACCCTTTTAAAATGAGAAAAACATGGAAAAAAACAGATGTTGCATGTACAGAATAAAGCAAAATTACACTGTGGGAAAACGGGTTAAAAATTAAAGATGGACTAATAACATATATGCATGAAGAATACTGTATGTGTTCATACATATTATTGATGTTAACAAGCTCAGAAAACATTAATAAATCAGATTTTGGTGTTGACTACTACAATGTCAATTTGAGAGTGATAGCAGGTTGTAATTCTGGTGGGTGGATCCACATGTTTACATTCCCTAATTGTGAATTTAAAGGGATGTTTGCTGTAACTGCCTCCTGCTGTGTTACAGAAAAGGGAAAAAAATATGTAGTTGGACCAAATAACCAATGTTGTTATGTTTCTGGAGAGGATTTTCTATGTCTGAAAAATGTAAAAATAGACAATTTATGCAACAAAATACTCTTTACCAACCCTGCAATAGTGGCTAGTGGTAGTTTTACTAATAGACACACACACACGTGCAGGACATGAAACATCAGTAAACATGTGGCGTGCACAGACTTTATTTATGGATCCTCTTCTGCATAATGCTGAAGATTGAATCAACTGTGCATTCTTCATCAGATTTAAGTCTTTACTTGCTTATCAGAGGGATTTGAAGCTGACAGCATTGGAAACAAAAGAACTTAATTAATAGTCGAGGTCTTCTCGAATCTGACGCGTCGAAGACCTGCAGCTCTTCCTCACAGCTCTCTGCCTGGCTGATAAGAGCGGGCCGAGGTGAGAAATGTTTGTAGAAAATCAATTTTTTATTGGGTAGCGAGGCTGTGAGGTGGCTCGGCCGTGATAACTGATATGTATCGGGATGAACGCCTTGCTTCTCTGTGGGGAGGCAGACGGAGAGGAGAAGCTGGAAATGTTTTGGAGAAGAGAAGGCGATGAAGAGTGTGTGGATAATCCTTTTAAAAGTACCGGCTGTCTGCAGGCAGCCATGTTTAGAAAGTTGTCCTCCGCTGCTGTTATTTCTCTGTCACAGATTAGCTCTGTTTCTCCAGGGACCGTTATTTTCCCATTAGAGATTAGACCTGTGTTATCTTTTATTAAAAAAAAAAGGAACAGTTGGAGTCAAGGTGCTCTTAAACCACGGCTGTGAGACTGTAGAACAATCTGATAAATATTCTCTGCAGACCCAAAGAGCTTATGTCTTACACTTTTCGCTGACTTCTACCTTCCTCTGTCAGTCTTCTGTCTTCTTTTTCTTACATCCTCACTCTCTTCGATCTGTTTTCCTGTCTCAAAGATTCAGTCAATTAGGGAAAAAAAGGTGACAGCAATCAAGAGAGGCACTATGAAGAAATTCACCGAGAACACTTTGTTGAAACTTTCTGTTAAAGAAACACCTCAAGCATCTTTCAGTCAGACATTTCTCACAAATATTTCACTGTTAAGGTAAAAAATGTCTTCTGTTCAACCCGAAAAAAGCTTGAGTAGTGCTGTCACAGAGGTCCAACAGGTATGTTTTAATAATGGTTGAGCCAAGAAGGGTGGTGGGGCCAATACCCAATTCTGATATAGCCGACAAAAAGAAAAACTCATTATACAACAGTGGGTCCCAAACTTCTCGAAAGCCATCCACAGCGCAGTAGTAGGGTATAGTTATTGGATTTGGCGCTACGTAGCATATGTCAGCTTGGTTAAATAGAAAATTTGGGACTGAGACGGAGAAAATTTTTGCAACACCTTTCAACGATATTTCTTGATGGAGTTAACGATTTAACACACAACTACTGCACCTGCTTATAATGGCCACAAGATGAGGCTGAAAGAAATTTAAACATTAACATATTGGCAGCTTAATTCTAAGAAAAAAGAAATTGGCAGTGATGGAAGAAGAACTACGATCCTTTACCTAACCCTTACATACTGTTAGATACATTTGTTTACATTTGAGAGCTGTAAAAATACCATATACACATTTTCTTTTTACCAGACTTTTCCTCGTGTGACCCACAGTATACAAAAATGTAAATAAAATCTTTTTTATATATGCAAATGTACAAGTTTGACCTGTGTTCATTTTAAAAATTCAAAAATCAACATTAAAACATGTTGTTGTATTCATCGTATTCTACAAAAAATTCACCTTAATGACTGATGGGGGGAAATTATGAATGTGAATTGGTGTCGAGACTAATTATGTGACAGAATATTAATTCTCTCCCTGTTCTCCCTTTTAACCTCTGCTCTTTATTTCGCTCTCGCTCTCTCTCTCTTTCTCCCCTCAACCACAACCGGTCGCCCACTTAGAGCCTGGTTCTGCCTGAGGTTTCTTCCTGTTTTCCTTGCCACTGTCGCCAAGTTCTTGCTCATGTGGGAATGTTGGGTGTCTTTTTAAATTAATCAGAGTATACAGTCTAGTCCTGCTCATGTGAAAACTGCCTCAAGATGACTTTTGTTGTGATTTGGCCCAAACTGATTGATCGAAGTCATCAGGCACCATCACAAGTGTCTGGACTCCTTCCATTCAAAAAAATTCTCCCTGCAGAGTCCGAGCGCCAAAGACTTTGACAATACCTAATCATTAATATCATCTGTATAATAAATAACTCATTTTACTTCATTCTCTGGTCTCTCCTGATTGAACTGTTGTGGCTGGTCGAGGTGGAGCTAGCTTAAAATGATTTATAAAGGTCACAAGACAAATCTGAGAGGCTGTGAGATGATCGATTAGGTATAGAGAAGATAAATCCTAGTTCCTAGCATTTTTATTATATATTGGATAGTTTAATCTTAAACAGTTATTTATATGAAACTGTGTAAAGGGAAAATGTCTCTTTGGTGTAACTACTAGAAACTCTGATATCTGAAACATAACAAGGAGACATAGCTAAAGGGCCACAAGTCAAAAAGTTTGCGAACCACTGGATAAACCTTTTAACAAAGAGGCAGTCTCTAAAATCATTATGTTTTATGTAAAATGTCGATGTAAAAACTATAGTTGTCAAATAAAGTAGAAGCACCAAGTTGCATAAAAAGAAAATAATAAAGTAAAGTTCAAATACCTTTAAAAAATGAATTTAAGTTCAGCACTTGTGTAAATTATTATATTCCACCACTGGAAATTGGTGTTTTTAATTTACTAAAAGGCAATAAAGAAAACCTTTACACTCAGAGTAATTTCTGCTCAGCTGTCAGAATTACATATTTATTTCTTTGCAGCCTCTGTTCCCTCGGTGCTGTTACACTATAATGTAAATTGCACAGAAATTTCTGAACTTGCACTAAATGCCAATTTCCTCATGTTCACCCTAAATGACTCAGGCTTCGATGAGGTGATACAAAATGTGCCCAACTCAGTTTCAGGTTAAGATGGTTATGAAATGTTCCTGTGTTCTTAATCGTATGTAATTATCCCAGCTTCAAGCCTCCATTTTTCCTCCAGGTATCATCCAAGCTGTCCTATTGCAGTCGTTATCACAAGGCTTCCTCTAGCCAAAGTCTCTCATTTACGCTGCGGCACACCTCCCATCACACCCGCCTACAGGCTGACATTTACAGAAACCTCCTCTTTGTTGTTATCTCACACACAGAGATGGCGAGCTATTTTCTGCTCAGCAGGTGCCTCCTTCTCATTCTATCTCAAATCACCATCTCTGTTTTTCTTTCTCTCTCTCTCAGTTTTTTGCCAGTTTCTTTATTTTGTTGCTCTGTTTCGCTGTCATAGCCAGTCTGTCTTGATCTCAACTTTTCCTTTTTTGTGTGTATGTGTGTGTGTGTGTGTGTGTGTGTGCAGCAATTTCAGAAGATTAAAAGGGGTTTAATCATAGCAGCAGCAGCAGCGTATATTGTCCAATTCAGCTTCAATATACCTTTAATCCAGGTGACAGGCAAAGGGACAAAGATGCTTTGACAGTTTGCTGGCAGGATGTGGATAGACAGCATTACTGTGACATCTTTTGTGTGTTTTAGTGCCTGATAAGACGCTCAGAAAACGGTTTTATAAAGCTAAGCTATGCTGGGAATCATCTCTGTAAATATAACTACAGATATAGATCTAAATATCCAACATATAACAGTAAAGTAAATTAAGTGTCCACCCTGCTCTGCAGACGCGTTAAAAGGCCAATGTATTCAACCGACAACGAGGCAAGACCAATATTTCCAAGTCGTAATTTAAAACCTGTTTAATATCAACTGAGGCAACATGAATAATGCATTTAAAAAAGAAAAAAAAGATCTATTTAACCTAAGATATGTTTGTTTCGTTCACACTGGGAGCTGCACAGCTGAGTTAGAGCTGAAAGCTACAGTTTAATTTCCCCATAGGGCAGATTTTGGTTTTCGGAAAACGTTGCTATCCTTGTTTTCATTTATTGTTTCCTAATGTAGGCGTTGTGAATCCCCTTTGAGACTGCTACCTTGATTAAAGGCTGTACAAATGAAATCGACGTGGAAAGGAGGGAAAACATAGAGCGTGGTTAAAGCTGCAACAGGCAATATGCTGAATAGTTGTCATCAATAAGTTAAAAAAAAGAAAGAAAATAGCACCAGAAAACTGACTATGTCACAGTTTGGCTGCAACAGTAGGAAGCATCACACCCACACTGAAGCCTGTATGTTGACTGTCTAATAGAAATTCAGGAGTCGTGTAGATGTTGGTGAGGAATCTTCTCCTCATACAATGTGACAAATTGAAACTTACAAGAGAAATACAAAAAAAAAGCTTGTGACTGAGTGCTTCGTCCAGGAAAAGCTGAACTCACCAATCATAATGTGGATTTTTTTTCTCTCTCTTGAGCCTTTAAGTATCATTTAGAATAAAGTGTCACAGACGGGCTGCGTGGGTAAACACAAGTGCATTGTGTTTAATAACGGCACTAAATGTGGCTTGAATGTGGTGAAATCAAAATATTTCAATTACCTAATACCTTTGAGCCATCAAATCAATCAATCAATCTTTATTAATTTAGTACCTTATATACAGAAAAGGATATGTCCTTTATAGTTAGTAAATTGATAATCTGATAATATGACAGAACAAGTGACACCATAATTAAAAAAATAAAAAATAAAATATATTTTTCTAAAGGAATAAAAACAAAGAACAAATTAAGGACAAAAATTGAGACCAATGCACACAAGAGAAAATAAAAATGATAAAAATGTTTAAAAATGTAAATACATTCAGTAAAAATAAAGAATTAAATAGATATAAAACTCTTTTTTTTTTAAATAAGTGAAATAAGAGAATAAAAGCTAAAGGTCTATTAAAGGTTAGGTTAAAATAGATTAAAAAAACAAAAGAGAAGTACAATAAAAGATGATGTTTAGTAAAAGATGGATTAAAAATAGGTTACAAAGAGATTAAAAGACAAAAGAAATAGACTGTACAATGATAATAATAAAATAGTGTAAAATAAAGTAGACAAAATAAAAGATAAAACAACACATTTTAAACATCAAAAACAAACACAATAAATTTAAATAAAAAGACTATAAACTATTAAATTATTAATCAAAAGCAAGGCTGAATATGTAGGTTCCGAGTTGTTGTTTTTTTAATGTCTTGAGAATATAAGCAAACACGCAACCTAAGTCATTAGTTACAACTTATAATCCTTTAGTAAAGTATTCCCATTTTTTTGTATTGGGACCTTTTGTGGTCACAGGTTGCGTACCTATGTTCTCATCTTAGATTGTTTATCTAAAAGGTTTTATAGACATTGAGGGGTTTTATTAAAGGAAAAAGATTAATTTGCATATAGTATCATTATTAAAAAAGCATTAAAAAGGCATAAAATAGGTTTTTCGAATATTTTTAGAATATTATCAGTAGTAGTATTTCTGTTTATTTATGTACGTCATTCACTAATCAAAGCTTTAGTTTATGATTTACCATCCAAGCTTCATCAAAGTCACCGACCGTGCTGTATTTTTATTTCTTGTTTTATACTGTTTCACATCAGTAATCACATCCATATTTATCATCTGCTGCACCGGTGCACTGACGGAAAGTTACAGACAGAAACATTCATTCAAGGAATTAGACTTGATGGCATCAGAGCAGCTTAAAACAACCACAACCATCTATATATCACCACCCAAACTGTTATACATATAATCAGATTTGTCATCATAATAAAATTCAACACATACAGCAGAAAGCATCATGTCCCACTGTATTAAACCCTCTCTCTCTCTTTCTGTATCCATCTCATTGGGTTTTATAGCTGTAATCACATCAATATTCAGATCCCACTTGGATCCATATTCCTGCTGGTCCATATTGACATCAGACGGGATGTTAAAGGTTATCCGCTGCTCCGTGCCATTACTCACTCTGTATCCCCGTAACACATCAGTGAAGCGGTTTAAGCCCCCCAAGGTCAGAGTGCAGTGATGGATTATTAGTTTAGCCAGCTTTGAACTGCATGTGACAGAGACAGATTTCGGCTGCTTTCTTGGGATCTTCCACACTGAAAAACTGAAAGAGTGGCCAAATAAAATAATAAAAGGATCTTTGTGTTTCATGAGGGGGAAGATAAACAGCAATCAGAATCACTTTATCACATACAACTCATGTGCAAGAATTTGAATGAACAATAAACTACACGTGCTAAGAATTGTATAAATAATAATAAGATATATCTTCAAAAATCAAAGTGAGCATTAAATTGTTGCACCGAAAATATAAATATAAATCCAGTTGACATTACTGTCTATAGCCTGTTCCTAAATACCCAAGTTTTTCTCATTAACGTTGAATATTCATAACTTAAGTAGGAACAACCAAAGTTAAGCTTTTGAGGGGGGGGGAAAGTCCCTAGATAGATGTTATTCATTAAACATTTTACATTCAAAATCTCAGTGGTTTAAATCAGTGTGTTGTTTTCTTATGATGCTACTGTCTAATCTAATCTAATTAAACTGAATCTACCATCTGCTTTGGATTCAAATATTGTTAAATTCTGATCCATCACTCATAATAAGAAACTGATGGAGTTTTTCGGGGCCTGTAAGTAATATTTGATTCATAAAATAATGAAAAATATGCATAAATTACTAAAAAAGTAGTTGGCCATTGTGTCCAGGAGTATCAAAGCTACCTCTTCCTCTCGACCTCAGTAGCTGCCAACTTTTCTGGCTTTTAACCCTTTAAAATGAAGTTAAGTCTACTTTTAAAGGTTGCAGGAAGCTTAAACAGGTGAACAGGCTGATTTGTCTTTATCTGATTGTTTTATTTGGTCAATTTTGGGATGGAGGGACGGTAAAGTCATAAATTCACCACGAAAAAAGTGTATTCACTTTAATAACCATACTTTTTTGCAAGTTTTTTTTCTGCTTTTCTATCTTGTTAATGATCCCCCCAACTCTTCATATTTCTTATGTGACCCTTTTGGAGGGTTGGGAGAAACTTTCCTTCAGTCGAGCCTCTTCCATCATACATTTTGCACAGCCAGAAACATCAGAGCTTCAGATCTGCTGTCACTGAAGCTCTTTGCATGTCAACTGTTTTGATTTGGTGCTGAAATGATGGCTGTTTCTCTCTCTCTCTCTCTTTCTCTTCTCTCTCTCTCTCTCCTCTCTCTCTCTCTCTCTCCTCTCTCTTCTCTCTCTCTCCTCTCTCTCCTCTCTCTCTCTCTCTCTCTCTCTCTCTCTCTCTCTCCCTGCCTGAGAGATGAAGGTACTGTCGCGAAACAGCTTGTGACAGCTTGTACACAAACGGAGCAGGATAGTCTTTCAGCGGCCTGTCTGTCCTGTCTTTATGTGAGAGAGATGCATGCATGGACTGCTTGTCACTATTTTGCTTGTCATTTTTTGATTTCCCTTGTTGTTGATGTTACATTCATAGAAGACGTTGTCAGCCTGGTTTCATTCTCCAGGTTGTGAATACTTCTTTGAACACTCCTGTTGTTCTCCAGGGTCAAATTGACCCCATCTCTTTTGACTGTTCCTTCTTTCCTTCCTTCCTTCCTCTCTCTCTTCTTTAATTTTTCCTTCGTTCTTCCCATACCTTCCCTCTTTCTTAGCTCCCTCCTCCTTCCTAACTTCTTTCTTCCTTCCTTCCTTCCTTCCTTCCTTCCTCTTCCTTCCTTCCTTCCTTCCTTCTTCCTTCCTTCCTTCCTTCTTCCTTTCCTTCCTCCCTCCCTCCTTACTCCTTTCCTTCCTTCCTTCCTTCCTTCCTTCCTTCCTTCCTTCCTTTCCTTCCTTCCTCCTTTCCTTCCTTCCTTCCTTCCTTCCTTCCTTCCTTCCTTCCTTCCTTCCTCCCTCCCTCTGTACTCCTTCCTCCTTCCCTCCCTCCTTACTCCTTTCCTTCCTTCCTTCCTCCTTCCTTCCTTCTCTCCTTACTTCCTTCCTTCCTCCCTTCCTCCTTTCCTTTCCTTTCCTTTCCTTCCATCCTCCATTCCTCCCTCCCTCCCTCCTTACTCCTTTCCTTCCTCACTTCCATCCCATCCTCACTTCCTTCTCACTTCCATCCTCACTTCCTTCCATCCTTCCTTCCTCCTTTCCTTCCTCCCTCCCTCCTTACTCCTTTCCTTCCTTCCTTCCTTCCTTCCTTCCTTCCTTCCTTCCTTCCTTCCTTCCTTCCTTCCTTCCTTCTTCCTTTCCTTCCTCCCTCCCTCCTTACTCCTTTCCTTCCTTCCTTCCTTCCTTCCTTCCTTCCTTCCTTCCTTCCTTCCTTCCTTCCTCCTTTCCTTCCTTCCTTCCTTCCTTCCTTCCTCCCTCCCTCTGTACTCCTTCCTCCTTCCCTCCCTCCTTACTCCTTTCTTTCCTTCCCTTCCCTCCTTCCTTCCTTCTCTCCTTACTTCCTTCCTTCCTCCCTTCCTCCCTTCCTCCTTTCCTTTCCTTTCCTTTCCTTCCATCCTCCATTCCTCCCTCCCTCCCTCCCTCCTTACTCCTTTCTTTCCTTCCTTCAGTCCTTCTTTCTTTCCTCCCTTCCTCCTGTATTTCCTTGACCTAAGGACAACAGGAGGGTTAAACCAGTTTCATCAGTGACCCATAGGAAACTGTTTTAGTGAAGTATGACCTGTTTCAATGGACTAAGAAAAGCTGTGTCTCAGTGCGTCTCCCTGTTGGTACGACTGTCTCTCTGGCAGCTGATGTAAAGGATTTCAATCTGTAAAATTAGTAAATCCTGTTTCACATTTCACGGCTGTGTCAGGAGCTTCGACCTCATTCGGAGAGATTGCTAAATAATTAACAATTTGGTGCTTGTTTTGTCTTAAAATTCATTTGATTCTTCTTGTTCATGCCGCTGTTTGCTCTCGACTACACGATAGCCTGTTTGGGATTGTTTAGTTTGAGAAAGGTGCGGTAGATCTCCGGGGATTCACCTAGGAAGAAAACAACAACCCAGGTTTTACTGGGGGCTTTTCATGCTCAGTCACGGTTTGGCTGAATACTCGCCAACACAATAAAGCAGCTTGTTACATCAACCTCCACCGCTGTGTCTCCTTGTTCAGATGCCCTGCTGAGGTTTGACTGTTGTTTTCAGCTTAAATCTCAAGGGTTTTTTTTTTTTATAAGAGTTGGAACGGCTCAACGCTTCTCATGGTGAAAACTGTTTCATATAAACAGAAAAATGGCTGCAAGATCACAAATGGAGGAATATTGGGTTTTTAGAAAGTACCCTGCATGCAAGAAAATAGGGAATATCTGCAGAGACACCTACACTATCCCCTTCAGGTTTGAGCAAAACCTGAAAAACAGAGAATCAGAAACAGATAAGGCGTATATGCGGTTGCCTGAGTTTGTCTTGAAGCTCGTCTCAGGGAGTCGATGCAGCACGGTGACATTCAACACGCAGTTAGCTGTTTCATTCCTTTTTTATTTATTGCGGGAGATTTGCATGAGCAGCACCAAAGCCGGCCCGGACCATTAGGCAATATAAGCAGCTGTTTAGGGCCACACCTGCTGTTGAAGGGCCTCTTTGAAGGCATCATCATGAGTCAAACAGTGAACTAATCTGGCCACATGCTGCGCACATCTGAGACAAGCTCACCTGTTATCACCTCTGGGTACTCACAGGAAAAATGGAAAATGATCTAATAGCTGGAAGGTGCTCCACAGTGGAAGCTTTGGTGCATTAATCATGCGAGAAATAGTCAGATCTGGCAATCTGCTCGTCTCAGAGTCGAGCAGTCTGACCCAAATAGAAGGTTTATATTTCCTTAAAGCTTCAGGCTTTTGTCTGTATTTTAACACCTGCTTGTCTTTTAGTTCTTTTTTTAGTTTCCAGTCCAGATCCAGGTACTGTTGTAGGACACATTGTGATCTTTTCTTTAATTTACAACCTTTCTTTGATTTCAAATTGAAGAAGTGAATGAATACATCGCTGAGTGTGTTACCTCTTGACCCTCAAACTGACCTCTTTGTCAACATGATACTGACCAAAGTTTAAGACTGAGAGACCTCATAATTAATTACCTGAACTAAAAGCATTAATGACACTTTGGGGTCACTTGATCCAGGAGAAAGGACCGACAAATCCACATAACCAGAATCATAGATCACTGAAGTGTTTAACTTTTGATTTATTAACCTTATAGATAATCACATTTATTAGTTAAATTAGATAAGTAGTCAAAACTTGCTCACTCAACTCAACTCAAAACGATGCTGCACCTGCTGAGACGACACAAACTACAATGAAACTCCCTTTGCATTCCCTGTTGCATTACTTTAGCATCAAGACACTCACACCAAGCCTTTATTATCTTCGGCTCTATCATGTCAACATAGGCTCAACCAACGTCTGCCTTGTATTACTGTGCCAGTTTAATGCATTTCACAGTTGGAGGTGTATTTGTTGTCTGATTTAATTTGTCTGTTGGCATAGTAACACAAAAATAATATGAATATGAAATATGAAACATCTTTATTATTTTAATCAACAAGTACAGTATATTGGTATATAGTTTAATATCCAAGGTGAGCTCAGCAGACATTTAATCGACCTGGCACAGCAGGTGCCGCCTCCTACATGGAAATGACATATTCGTAAATGCAGCAGCCCTGCTTTATCATTAAGTTCCCTTCATGTTCTTAAATTATAGTGGTAAGACCCCTTCATCTGAACTGATACTGAGCAAATTGTACCATTTAAACATTTCAATATGACATTATAAAATTACCACTGTTGTCTGTATGTTGCGGTAGGAGGTAGGAGGTTGAGTTTGGTGTAGCTGCCCATAGCACATGTTATTAGGATACTTTGGTCGTGTCTAGAATTGCATGCTTTTTTGTGATTGTTTATATAACAGTACAATGTTGGATGTCTAAAACTTGATGAGAAAAGCCTGTTTGCAACGTTACCCTTATTAACACTTCTTTACAATGTAATTTCATTCATGCATGTCCACAGATAGTTTTCCATTCTTTAGCTTTTGTCTCTAAGGTTGGTCCATGAGTTGCTCACAATGTCCGCAGGCATATTTCAGTTCGGATTGAAGCTCAAACATGTACAGATGCACTTGAGAAGTTTCCATTTTGAGCAAAGAATGAGAAAAAACAGTGAAATCCTACTCTTTCTTTACGTAGCCTCCGGAGACCACAGGAGTCTTAATAATGGGTAAACTTCCTGAAGGTAATCAATCAGAACAGAGTTGGCTCTTCCATAGAGGAGCCTGAAGAGACAAGAACTCAAATGGCTTGTTTCTAACAGCATAAAGGGATAGTATAATACATTTTTTTTGGCACACATGTTTATATTTTGTCTCCTATCATTTACACTTAAAACACTTTTTAAGAAGGGATCGTTTAATGGCCAGCAATGAACAGAAGGAATAACTACAACAAGTAAAACCTGTTTTTGTGATCATATAGTCACCTGACTATGACTTGAAAAAGTATGAAGCTATATTTAGACACGAGCCTTTTTGGTGACCCCCATACTAAACTTACTTGAGTGCATCTGTTACCTATATTCACTGTTTCATATAATAGGCAAGGCAAGGAAAGGCAGCTTTATTAATATAGCACATTTCAATACACACGGGCAACTCAATGTGCTTTATATAAAAACAAAATATTAAACAGTCAAAAAT